>NC_067486.1:27799593-28099593 GCF_947179515.1 Apodemus sylvaticus | reverse complement strand
CTGTGGAAATTCAAAAAATCATCAGATCCTACTACAAGAGCTTATACTCAACAAAATTGGGAAATCTTGACAAAATGGACAATTTTCTAGATACATACCAGGTGACAACATTAAAACAGGATCAGATAAACCATCTACATAATCCCATAAGTCCTGAGGAAATAGAAGCAGTTGTTAATAGTCTCCCAGCAACAATAACAACAACAAAAAAGCCCAGGAGCAGATAGATGGCTTTAGTGGGGAATTCTATCAGATCTTCAAAGAGGAGCTAATACCACTACTCTTCAAACGATTCCACAAAATAGAAACTCAAGGAACACTAACCAGTTCTTGTCGATTTTCTCAAAGAACAAACTCCTGGTTTTGTTGATTCTTTGTATGGTTTTTTTGTTTCTATTTGGTTGATTTCTGCACTGAGTTTATTTCCTGCTGTCTACTCTTCTTGGGTGTATTTTCTTCCTTTTGTTCTAGAGATTTCAGGTGTGTTGTCAAGCTGCTAGTGTAAGCTCTCTCCAATTTCTTTATGGAAGCTCTTAGAGCTATGAGTTTTCTTCTTAGCACTGCTTTCATTGTGTTCCGTAAGTTTTGGTATAATGTGTCTTCATTTTCATTAAATTCTAAAAAGTCTTTAATTTTTTTCTTTATTTCTTCCTTGACCAAGCTATCATTGAGTAGAGCATTGTTCAACTTCCATGTGTATGTTTTCTGTTGTTTTTGTTTGAACTAAAGACCAGCCTGGGCCATTGTGATCTGATAGGGTGCATGGAGTTATTTCAATATGCCTGTATATGTTGAGGCCTGTTTTATGACCAATTATATGGTCAGTTTTGGAGAAGGTACCATGAGGTGCTGAGAAGAAGGTATATTCTTTTGCTTTAGGATGAAATGTTCTATAAATATCTGTTAGTTCCATTTGGTCCATAACTTAAGTTTCACTGTGTCTCTGTTTAGTTTCTTTTTCCATGATTTGTTCATTGTTGAGAGTGTGGTGTTGAAGTCTCCTGCTATAATTGTGTAGGGTGCATTATGTGCTTTGAGTTTTAGTAAAGTTTCTTTTATGAATGTGGGTGTCCTTGCATTTGGAGCATAGATGTTCAGAATTGAGAATTCATCTTGGTAGATTTTTCCCTTCATTAGTATGAAGTGTCCTGCCTTATCTTGTTTGATAACTTTTGGTTGAAAGTTGATTTTACCCAATATAAGTATGGCCACACCAGCTTGTTTCTTGGGAGCATTTGCTTGGAAAACTGTTTTCCAACCTTTTTCTCCGAGGTTGTATCTGTCTTTGTCACTGATGTGGGTTTCTTCTATGTAGTAAAATGTTGAGTCCTGTTTACATATCCAGTCTGTTAGTCTATGTCTTTTTATTGGGGAATTGAGACCATTGATGTTAAGAGATATTAAGGAAAGGTAAGTGTTGCTCCTTGTTATTTTCATTGTTAAAGGTAGAATTCTGTCTTTCCTATTGCAGAGATTTTGGTGAGTAGAGTTAGGAGAATTTCATAGATATACTACCTCATGATTTATTACTGGCAACTGAGATGATGAGAATCAGTGGGAAAACAAAGTGATTCATAGTGCTTATCTCACTAGCAGATGAACCGCAGTGGCTTTGTTCTTAAATGATCTTTATCATGATCCTTTAGTTTTGTCTATTAAAAAATCCCTATTACATCTGTATGCAAACTTCATTCCTAAAGGTGGAGATGATGGATCCTTTGCAATTCAGAAACTCTACTATACTATGAAGTTTGAAGCCCTGGAAGAAGGTCTTACCTCACCGATGGTCCTGCTGTCATGGAAAATAGGAGAGGTGTCAACAAAGAACAGTATTTTCTGAAAATAAACGTTTTGGGATACATTATGTTTTAGAGGACATTAGGGAGGTTCTAAGCCTCCCAAATGTGACTCATTGATACAATTCCTCCTGTTGTGATGACCTCCAACCATAAAATTAATTTTGTGGCTACTTCATAACTGTAATGTTGCTGCTGCTGCTATAAATCATAATATAAATATTTGTTTCCAAATGGTCTTAGGAAACCCTTGTGAAAGGGTCATTTGATATGCATATGAGTTGTGAACTACAGGTTGAGAACCAGTGCTATAGAGTAACTGTGGCCTTCTTCACTTTGTGAGTGTAAAGATATATACCTGGACGGCATTTTACTACTTTTCTGATACCTTTTGCTCCTTCTACATTTTTTATTATTGTTTCTGATCTGTATAATCTCTCATGAACTCATGTATTTAAATTCAATGGGTTTTTCCTACACAATTTTGGTTCTTATGATGGTTATTGGATGCCAAATACATCTGGAATTAACTAAATCATGTGTAAATGGGTAAAGCAGTAAGGGGATTTTAAATTTAAAACACTTGAAGCAGGAAGACTCAATTTAAATTAAATTTTTTTAATTTAATAAAAAGAGATTTATTAATTTTATTTTATGTACAGGTATTTTTATGTGTTTTTTTAATGAATATATTCGTCATTTATATTTCACATGCTAAAACCTTTCCTGGTTCCTCCCCTCCCTGAAAGACCCCAAGCCCTCCTCCAACCCCCTGCCTCCAAGTATATGCCCCTCCACCTGACCCACTCCCACCCTCCTTGATTTCCCTTTGTTGGTGGGCATATATTAAGCCTTCTCAGGACCAAGAACCTCTCCTCCCACTGATGCCCAACAAGGTACTCTTTTGGCTGGGACCATGTGTACCCCTTGGTTGATGGCTTAGTCCCTGGGAGCCCTGTGGTATCTGGTTGGCCATCATTGTCGTTCTTCCCATGGGACTGGAAACCCCTTTAGCTTCTCCAATCTGCCCTTCAGCTCCTCCATTGGGGACCCAATGGAGGTCCACACTCAGTCCAATGGTTGGCTGCTAGCATCTGCCTCTGTATGTATAAAACTCTGGCAGGGCCCCTCCAGAGAAAGCCATAACAGTCTCCTTTCAGTATGTCCTTCTTGTCATCCATAATAGTGTTGGGGTTGGTGACTGTTTATAGGATGAATCCCCAGGTAGGTCAGTCTCTGGGTGGCCTTTCCTTCAGTCTCTGTTCTACACTTTGTCTCCATAATTGCTCCTATGAGTATTTTGTTCCTTTTCTCAGAGTCCACATTCTCTGAGCTGGGAGGATCCACCTTTAATCTGGGCTAAGCCTTCTGGTGGCAGCCTATATACAGGAAATAGAAGAAGGAAAGTTTTGCTCTTTGCCATGCTTGACCTCATTCTTGCTAGCAATTACATTTCTTCACTGGCATCAGAGCCTATATCTTTGGGATACAGGTGTAAACTGAAGACCAGCTGATACATTAAGTCCCGCAGACCAAACAACTACTGCATTCTCAGACTTCGTTTTGACAGTCACCACTGTTTGACTAGCTGAATCATCGTCTGTAACATAAATATAAATAAACAAATATATATGTATATTTAAAATATATATACATAGAATATATGTATACACATAAATGTGTAATATATATGATATATGGTATATGGTTTATAACTAATATCTAATACATGATATATGATGTGTAATGTATAATACATGATATATGATATGTGATGATATATAATACTATATATACATATATAAGCACATATATATATATATATATATATATAAATCTCTTTATATATATATATTCTTTTGAGCTATATTTTCTTAGAATTCATATAACTTACATAATAGATGCCTGATGCACTGGTAGCAATAGTGGTTGGTAAGTAAGTGAAGTGGTCACGATAAATCTGAGAGTGGTTGGTATATACAAATAATTCTCTTTTGGTTGTTGCTCCAATATAACAGGGTTTCACTATGAATCTTCTTCACTAACTAGTAAACATACATGATACTGTGAATTAAAGTTTCTAGAAAGAAGCCTCCTGTATCTACACAATATTCTACAAACACTGAGTGATTGAGTAGAATTTCAGTGATAGAGCGAGCTAGAGTGTTTCAGGTCTAGAGGCAAATTTTATATTTGCTTTTTTGGATGTGTGAAAAGACACTCACTTCCCACTATTTTGTGTGACCTGGCATTCTGTGACTGCCAATAGTTTTGCACATCTGAATATACACTTAGCTTACACTGTCCCAAAGTTAAGAATATCATGAAATAACATCTGAAGCCTATATCAGAGGCTTTCCCACCTTTCTCTAGCCTGGTGTGTCCACTAACATGTTTGAAAGGTGTTTTATTTCCTGTGTTTCTTCATTGTTTTAGTAGAAAGACTTCATGGAATCATTAAAATATAGGATTCAGATTCATCTGTGTTCTAAGCGGTGGTCACTCACCTTCGGCTTTAAAATGAACTGATTTACACCCTTTGAGCTCTATTTTTCTTAACATTCATATAACTTACATAATAAATATCTGATTGGCTGGTAGCAAGACTGGTTGGTAAGTAAGTGAAGTGGTCATGATAAAACCGAATAGTTTTAAATACTTCTTCAGTCAAAGTAAAACCTTGACTAGTCACCAAAGAAAATTTCTAAATAAATTCTGCACAATTCCCTTTGACCTCTACACACAAGTCATAGTATAATATAGGTACACACCCCATCCCACATAAATATAATAAAAATAATGCTTTAATCATGACAATATACACATCAATTTATTGTTGTATACTTCCTTTATGTTAACAATTGTAACTTTATTAAAAAGGTATCTCACCTTGGTCTTACCTTACTTGGTCCCATGGGGGGAAACACATCAATATTTACCAATAAAAATTTACATATAAATGTTGCTGAAATGGCTCAGTGGTAAAGAGCACTTGCTGCTCTTGCTGAGGACCTAGTTCATGTCCCAGGACCAACATAATGTATCTCACAACTTTATAGCTCTAGTTCCGAAGGATTTGACTTCTCAGGCCTCCTCAGGCCCTAGGCAGGCACTTGATCCAAGGCATACAAGCAGAAGAAATGATCCATACACATAAAGTAAAACATTAAAACACCATATAACTAATAAATGTCACAGTTGGCATTCAAACAACTTCTATAGGATGCTAGAATCCATGGCTATTGCCTGTATATGACAATGGTTCACTAATTACATTTTTATGTGCTGCATGAGAATATACTGAATATAATGATTTCTTCTCTCAGCCCACCTCTTGAGACACATCTTGCTGTGATTTGGAGTAATGAATTCTCAGTGTGCCATTTCTCTTGCCTTCTGCTTGAACCAACGATCCTCACTATGATACGAGTGATACAAAAATACATTGCTTTTTCTAAACACGTTTAATGACCTACTTACCATTTATTTATTAATTAGGTTAAGGCTGTTCTCATGTAGTCCTGGCAGGCCTTAAACCCTTTAGGAAGCCAAAGATGGTCTTGAACTTCTGATACCTTCCTCATACTACCTTGCAAGTGCTGTGGTTACAGTGCTGTTAAGCTCAATATATTTGGTACTAGTGGTAAAACCATGGGTAGCCCTCCATCAGCTGAGAATTATCCCCATATCAAGAGTTCTAGATCATATACATACACATACATAACACACATATATGTATATAATTATGTGCATAATTATATATGATCTACTCCAATCAAGATTCATTTTAATTTTTAAAATTTATGTTTTATTCCCAATTCTTGGCCAGAAATTTGTTTTCATTAAGTCACATTCATTTATTATAATTCTCCTACAATGATAATAAAGTAAAAAACTAGTGCTTTTATGGGAATATGAGAGTAGAGTAAAAATAGGTGAAACTACAGTTAGGCCAGTAAGTATTCTAAATACAAATAACAGTAAATTCATGAAAAGATTAAATTTCAGAGTGGCAGAGAAAAATATTTTATTTTCTTACCTTAAAACAGTTTTCTATCTTGAATCCTATATGGGTGTATTATTATTTTAATGCAATAGCACTGTAGCAAGAAAACCATGTAATACTATGGAAATCCCATCAAGAACGTGGAGAATTGCTCTGAGTCAGCTGCAGCCAAGGTTACCCAGTGAGGAAATCATTTTGCATCAGATGCTGGGATCCAAGCAGGAAAAAAAAAAAAAGAATATTTTCAAATATCTCTTGTTACTAGGAGAAAATGAAACAATAACAGAGGCATTTCTGTCATTGGCAATGTTTGATAAAGTTATTCTTTTTGAGTGACTAATAAATCAAAGGTATTATGTAAAGGGACACACTATCTACATTCGTAGGCAGAATAGCCAGTGTTGTATCTTGTAGTGTGTTTTGCTTGTGAATCGAATGATTTACTATGAAGAGAAGTAGAAAATGCACTTATTTTCATGTTATTATTTAATAAAATCTTGAGGACTGTAGGTGTTTGAGATAGGATGATTTTATTCTTCACTGGGATGAGGTTGAAGAATTATTAATATTTTCAGGACACTACATAAAAGATGCCATAGAACTGTGAGCAGAGATAAGAAAATATAGGAAAGAGTCCTTTGCTGCTTATGCCGAGCAACTATTCACATACATTTAAAGAAATAGCTCTTCAGGAATTGAAGAGGTTCGACGACACAAAGGCAGATAGATATCCCTTTAATGTGGAACATTCAACTACCCTTTTCTTTCTTTCTCTTTTTTAATGTTATGTTGTTCCAGTTTATCTGTTGGTGTTTTGGGTTAAATGGTCCTATCTCAAGTTGTTCATCTCTTCTCTTAATTGTTGTCACGAGAATCACCTCTCTCTCTCTCTCTCTCTCTCTCTCTCTCTCTCTCTCTCTCTCTTTCTCTGTGTGTGTGTTTGTGTGTATGTGTATCTGCATACAAGAAGATGAGTCTACTCCAGATACAAGCCTCTTAATAGGTTACACAATCTTAATCTCAAGTTACCAGCTTTTTCCTTTTTATTCAGCTGTACTGGCTAGTTTTGTGTGTCAACTTGACACAGGCTGGAGTTATCACAGAGAAAGGAGCTTCAGTTGGGGAAGTGCCTCCATGAGATCCAGTTGTGGGGCATTTTCTTAATTAGTGTTCAAGTGGGGAGGGCCCCTTGTGGGTGGTACCACCTTTGGGCTGGTGCTCTTGGGTTCTATTAGAGAGCAGCCTGAGCAAGTCAGGGGAAGCAAGCCAGTAAGAAACATCCCTCCATGGTCTCTGCATCAGCTCCTGCTTCCTGACCTGCTTAAGTTTCAGTCTTGACTTCCTTTAGTGATGAACTGCAATATGGAAGTGTAAGCTCAATAAACCCTTTCCTCCCCAACTTGCTTCTTGGTCATAATGTTCATGCAGGAATAGAAACCCTGACTAAGACAAATTGGTACCAGCGTAGTGGGGCATTCCTGTGACAACCTGACCATGTTTTGGGGAGGACTGTGGAAGGACTTTGGAACTTTGAGCTAGAAAAGCCATTAGAATATTAAGAGCTCGGTGGAAAGTTCTGTAGGAGCTTGGAAGGCAATGTTAAGAACAGTGCAAAAGATAGGGGCCTGGCTTGTGAAATTTCAGAAGGAAGATTAAAGACTCTTACAGTGGCCAGGTTTTGATTGTGAAGATTCTGTGGTTTTGGTTAGCTGGGGCTGAAGAATTAGCTGTGAGTAACAAGATACCAGAACCACTAAAGCAAACCTTTGTGTTTTGGGACTATTGATGCTGGTTAGCTGGAGCTAAGAAATTAGCGGTGATTAAGAAGAGACCAGCATCACTGAGATGAAATCTTCATGGAAGTGTTTTCTGAGAGCACAGAGAGTGTGTTCCAGAGATAGCCACAGTTGTATTTTGTGTTGTGGCTGGACTTGGTACTGTGTAAGAGTCACCCAGATGGTACTGGTTTTGAAGGCATGAAGGGGTCATGAAGAGCAGCTGAGGCTCAGTGAGAGGCCAGGGCAGGCCATTGGTGAAGGTGCATCCTCAGTTGCAATTGATGGCCCAGGACTTGAAGGGGTCATGCATAGGAGCAGAGGCTTGTCACCATGAAGAGAGCCTATGAGAGGCTATTGGTGAAGCCTAATTACAGTAGAAGTCAGCAGTGTTTTGAAGATGCCAGTGCCATGAGATGACCACCAAGAACAGCAGCAGCAGTGGAGTACAGGCAGCTTGAGCCTAGAAGACAAACTGTGTGCTACAAAGGGCAGAACTGGAGAAGTGGCCCATGCCCTTGGAGGAGCCCAGAAGATTGTGAGTTAGATCCCAGACATTGAACCATTGGAGTTTGAGTTTTGCTTTTGGTTGTGACTGTGCTCTGATATGTTTCCCTCTTGAAGGAACAAAGTATTTTAGTGGAGGCCACAGTTAAAAGACTTTGAACTTTTAAAAGACTTTGAATTTTAAAGATATTGGACATTTTAAGGTGATTGAACTTTTAATATGTAAAGACTATGGGACTTCTAAAGTAATTTAGATCTTGGGGATGAATAAGAAAGAGAGGTTAAGGATTAATAGTGATGTGTTTGTGTGTCAAGTTGTCAAGGGGTCAATTGTACTGGCTAGTTTTGTGTGTCAACTTGACACAGGCTGGAGTTATCACAGAGAAAGGAACTTCAGTTGGGGAAGTGCCTTCATGAGATCCAGGTGTGGGGCATTTTCTCAATTAGTAATCAAGTGGGGAGGGCCCCTTGTGGGTGGTACCACCTTTGGGCTGGTGCTCTTGGGTTCTATAAGAGAGCAGGCTGAGCAAGCCAGGGGAAGCAAGCCAGTAAGAAACATCCCTCCATGGCTTCTGCATCAGCGCCTGCTTCTTGATCTGCTTGAGTTCCAGTCCTGACTTCCTTTAGTGATGAACTGCAACATGGAAGTGTAAGCTCAATAAACCCTTTCCTCCCCAACTTGTTTCTTGGTCATGATGTTTGTGCAGGAATAGAAACCCTGACTACGACATTCAGCTAAAGACTAAAGAGTACAGATTATAAAAGAACTTATTCAAGTTTGCATAGAGATAATATCTTAGAGTTTCATTTATATAGTGAAACACCAAGATTAAAGGTAAGTTTGAGGGGAAGGGTTTATCTGGCTTACACATCCATTCTGACATGCATCACTGCAAGATGTCAGGACAGAAACTCAAACAAAGCAGGAACCTGGAGGCAGGAACTGATGTAGAGGCCATTAAGGGATGCTGTTCACTATCTTGGAAACTATATCCTGCTCAGTTTTCTTATAGAACCTAGAACCACCAGTCCAGGAATCCTACCATCATAATGAATTATTCCCTCTTCTATTAATTATTAATTATTAAAGTACCCTATAGCCAAATGTTATGAAGACATTTTCTCAACTGTGATTTCCTTTCAGATAATACTCGGATGTATCCATTTTATATAAAATTGGCAGCATAATTGACCTTTCTCAACTTGACACAAAAATATTGTTAAGCCATAGCCTTTACTTTCTTGTTCTTCCCCAAGATCACCCATTAATACCAACTTTACATTACAAACATTCAAATATTTTAAAGGCCTGCCACATTCAAACACTGGAAAATTCAGTATTTCTAAAATCTACCTTCTTTATAATTCAGTCTCTCAGCTGTGTGCTTCTGTAAAATAAAAATTAAATCAAACACATTCTTACTTCAAGAGGAAAGAACCACAGTGCACTAACAACCCAAACAAAGCAAAGCCATCTCCAAAAGTGTACATACCTCAATGTCCAATTATGTGGGATCCAATCACAATCTTCTGGGGTCTTCATAACATGGACTTGGGTTACATTTTTGGCTCCAGTCCCCACAGTACACAGAGCTTATCTTCCAGGGTCCAGCTGGCTCCATTCTACTGCTATTGCTGATCTTGGTGGTTATTCAACAGTACTGTCATCTGCAAGGTTGCTGGTGTCCCTTACAATACCTGTGCTGTCCATTAACCAACAGCCTCTCCAAGCTTTCTTCAGTTCCTCCTCCCCACCACAAAATTAAGAGCCTCAGCTGCTCTCCATGACCCCTTCATGACTTCAAAATCAGTACCACCTGGGTTGCCCTTACTCTGTTGAGTTCAGCTGCCAGCTCAAGATACAACCTTTGCTGCCTCTAGAGCACAGCGTTTGTATTCTGATATTAAGGAAATACTTCCCAGTTCCAGAAGATTTCTTTACAATGATGCTATCTTTAGCCCCAGCTGACCATCATCCATTTTCCAAGAAAAGCAAAGGTTTTACTTTTGTGTTTCTGGTCTCCTGTTAATTACAGCTGATTTTTCATCCCACTTGACCAGTCACCACAGATAATTCATATACATATGGCCTGGTGGAGTCTTTGCTTTCCTTAGAAACTTCGCAAGTCAGGCCCTCACTAAGTGCATTGCTCTCAGAATTCTCTTCCAAGTTCCTGTAGAATAGCCAAATGAGCTTTAAATGCCTAATGAATTCTCCAGTCCAAAATCACAAACTCTTTCCATAATCATTACCAAAACAATATATTCAGATCTGTCACAGCAATACCCTACTCCTAGTACCAACTTTGGACTACTATTGCTGTGGTAAAACAAAACAAAAAACAATGACCAAAGCAAACTGGAGAGGAAAAGGTTTATTGGGCTTCCACTTGCACATTATAGCAAACACATTCTATAAGGATGTCAGGGCAGAAACTCATATAAGCTAGAAACCAGGAGGCAGCAGCTGATGGCAGAGAGCATGGAAAGGTGTTGCTTATTGGCTTATTCAGACTGCTTTTGTAAGAGTCAAAGTGAGCCTTAGCTGCTAAGAGACCCCCAAATGAGACTTGAGAATGGAATTCAATGCAAAAGCAAGAGGTTTATTGTTCCATCACACTGGGGGTTGTCCTGCACCCCAAAGGAGAGGCAACCCATTCTCTTTCTTTCATAAGCTTTTTATACAAATTTTGAGGACAGATTATAGCAACAGCAATAGCACATAATGATTGGTGGTTCTGGTGACCTTTAATTAGCTGAGCGGGGAGGGGTGACCCAGGGGCCTTTCCTAAGGTCTGGTGGGAAGGTCCAAGTCAGGGCTCTCTCACTTTCTTATGGAACCCATGATCATCAGCCCAGAGATAGGAAGGATATCCTGCAGTTGGCTGGACCCTCCACTATCAATCTTATGGAGACATAATATTAGCCAGCATAGGTATATAGAAAAATTTAGAATTGCTCCTAGAAAATCCATTTGTTGAATCCTGCAACCTTAACCACACTTTGTTTAGTGTTTTGATTATCATGTACCATGGTTAGTTTCTTTTTTGATCCAGTTTATTTGGTGCTGTGTATGCTGCTTGTACCTTTATAGGCACCTCCTGTTGTGGGGGAGAGGCCCAAAGACCACTCAGCATGACCAAACTGAATTGAGAGTCTGTATTAAGCTGGGCAGCGACTGCCTGGAGAGAAACAATTCTCACAAAGAAGCCTTGAATTCATTTTACAGGGAGCTTTTAAAGGCAAAGAAAACAGAAAAACTACATCCTGTTTGGCAGTTGCAGCAGGAAGTAATGCAAGCAGTTTAACAAAAGTGAAAATCATGCAGTTAGGTGGGGTATTTTGACACCCAAGTTTCCAGAACAGGGTTGAGTACTTTCCCACACTTTTCTTCAAGGTGGTGATAGAGAAAGGAGAATTCCGTTCAAGTTAAACCAAAGATGCCTTCAACTGAGGCATGATGGAGGAAACTTCTTACTTTCCTTTAGGTTGAGAAAAATTTCATTTAGATTTTGTTGAAAATATTTTTTTGTACCTTTGATCTGGGTTTCTTCTCCTATTATTTGCAAAAATCATGGTGTCCTAGATTTTCTGGATGTTTTGTGCCTGTATATTTATTTTTTTATTTTAGCATTTTCTTTGAACTAGATACTCATTTCTTCTGTCTTGTCTTCAATACCTGAGACTCTCTCTTCCATCTCTTACATTTTTGTTGGTGTTTTGTTTCTTAATCCTGTTGAAGTTTTTAAGTTTTTTCCTTTCCAGTTTTCCATCTGTTTGGGTTTTCTTTATTGAATCCATTTCCACTCTTAAGACTTGAAATCTTTCTTCGTTCCATTATGCTGTTTATACATGTTTTCATAGATTTCTTTAAAGGATTTATTCATTTCCTCTCAAGGACCTCTAGCAATCATAAAGTCTATTTTGAAATCTTACTCTTGGGTTTCATCTCTATTGCATTTCTCATGGCCTGCTGTAGTTGAGTGGCTAGGCTTTCTATAGAAAAATATTGGCCAGACTGTTCTAATTTATTGTTTACTCTTGTCTAGGCATCTGATTTTGGGGTAATTTTATTTCTAGGTAGTAATATCAGGTCTTAGTTTGTTGAGCAGGCTTTCTGTTTCTTGATTTCTTTCTGTCGGCTTCTCCATGTAGCAGGAGAATGTGTTAGCCCTGGGTTGCCTGGTATAAAATGTTTCTGAGATCCAGCCAGGTGTACAGATGTAGAAATTGGGGTTTCAGACTAGAATGTGTTTCTTGGTGTTGGAAACTGACATTTAAGAGATAGAGATGGGCTAAGTGGTGGGGTCTAGAGTAGTCCATAGGAGTCCATAGGGATTTATAGGAGGGGGGAGATCAGGGTGTGCCAAGAGGATATGCTTAGTCCCCTGAGAATGAGGTCAGAAAGACAGGAGAGGCCACTGTGATTAGTCTGCTACATAGTGGGAACATTTTCAATGTTCACAGGAAGTACCTGTGGGAGGTGGTGGCTGAGATACCCTCTCCTTTACCTCACCATCCTCCATTCCTGCTGCAAGGGATGCAGTGGTGAGGAATGTTAGAACTGAGTGAACATCTATATGGGTGCAGAAGGAAAAGGGGGCTCCAGCATGTGGTCTGCTATAGAACTGGGTGTGAGACTGGGGTGTTGACATTCGAGAGGAGTGAGAGTGAAGGTCTGAGTATTGCTTTCCTGTTTCTCCCTCTGGCTTGGCTGCAGTGTTCCCAGCAAATGTTGCATTTGAATTTTAGTACTTTGTGTTTAGGTGGAATGGAATTCTGCTGGCCTAAAGACACGTTGCAAGAAACTGCATGATCTAATTAGTGAAGTATTTAACCTTGTGAGAACAGCTAAGGAAAATAACACAGCATACGGAACCTGTTATGATGAGTGTCCTACTTATAATAAGTGTTTAACCCTTTGACTTTTGTTTTATTTCTCTTCTGTTCAACAGTTGGAGCTATTCACTGACTGTTCATCAGTAACCCATGGTGAAATTATTGACCCTACCAGACTTTTGTAGTTGAGAACTAGATAGATAATTTAGAAGACGATACTGCTGTACCAAGTTATCTTTTCTGTGTAAAGGGGTGATGGAATGCATATTAGTTTAGACGTCCATTCTAGCATTGGATTCCACCATTTAAAAATATTCCATAATTAGAACTACAATTGATTTTCCTATCTCATTAGAGTTTGCTACATTCTAGGATTGCTTACCATTTCCTTTGTGTCTTAGTTAGGGTTTTACTGCTTTGAACAGACACCATGACCAAGGAAAACTCTTGTAAGGACAACATTTACTTGGGGGCTGCTTGCTTATAGCTTCAGAGGTTCAGTCCATTATCATCAAGGCAGGGAGCGTGGCAATATCCAGGCCAGCATGGTGGAGGAGGAGCTGAGAGTTCTACATCTTGTTCCAAATGCAAACAGAAGTCTGGATTCCAGGCAGTTAGGATGAAGATCTTAAAGCCCATGCCCAAAACGACATACCTACTCCAACTGGGCCACACCTACTCCACCTTCTAATAGTACCCCTCCCTGGGCCAAGCATTTACAAAGCATCACATCTGGTAAACATTAATCTATTTGGTTTTGTCAGTGACTCCTTTGGTTTCTGAATATCTTCCATATGCTCAAGAGATGATTTTAGACTGACTTAGTAACTTTGATAGCAACACAGAGGAGTGTGCAGCTGTTAGACAATACCCAAGGGACCAGCTTCTCGTAGATTTCAAACATAGCCTTCTTTTAAAGAAGGCAGGCTTTTATTTTTGTGGAGAATGGTGCCAGCTCCAGGAGGAAGAACACAGTGAAATGCTTATATGCTATTTAAACAGTTGCTGGAAATATCCTTGACTTGTATCAAACTCTTGGAAGGTATTTCCAGCCCCCCTTTTTTGTTTGCTTTTGTTCCAAGTATTTCTTTCAGCCATATTGTATAAGCCTACCAGGGGCTTATTTGTGATGATGGCTGGTTTAAACATTGTAGTGCTATCCAGGCTGCTGACAGGGATGGTCTCAAATGTGAAACATTGCCTAGCACTTACTGAGGTCTCACTTAGCATGCTCTCATGAGTGCAAAGCTTGTTTTGATCCTCCAGTTGAGATCCTAGACCTATTATTAGCATATTACAATTTACAGGAGAGTGGGATTTTTAATAGCAACACTGAGAAAGCAAGATTGTTTGTCCTAAAAGGCTTGAGAGTGCATTATCAGCACAGGGTGGCCATGATAAAAACTGATGCAAGACCATAACCCATGATCATCCTTAATTGTAGAAAACATCCAATTAGGAGTAAAAGGCTCAGAAACAAATGTATAACCACTGTACATATTCCCCTAAATATAATTATTTAAAATGTTTCAACTGTATGTAAGGATATAAACAGTGATGAGGGCTTCTCAAGGATCAGCAGACAGCTGGCTGACTTAAAACCTTCCGTAACCTCGTTGGAGGCTGCCAGGGCTTCTACAGTTCCATTTTAGCTGAAGGCAGGATTACGGAAGCTGCATTATACCCTCCATCTCATTTTCAGCTCTATTGCACCAATTATGCCGCATTGAGGCTTATAGGGGCTTACATTGAGTTTCAGATAGATGGAAGGAGCCAGTCTATATTCTTTGTGATAAAAATAGTCATTAATTACTGAGACTTGTAAACCGCTTAGCATCCTTCTTAATGTGGCCATCAGGTGCTTCGCCTCATTCTATAGCTAATCAGCAAAAGAGGAGAAAATTCCGTAGGAAGAAGATGATCTTTTTTGGCTCTAATAGAAACCCAAGTTAAAAATAAATTTAAAATGCACCAAAAAACCCAAGCCAATATGCACACACTGGCAAAACAGTGCCTTTTCTTCTCAATCAAAGCTGATTGCAGGGGAAAATAATCTCAGGACACTATCCTATAGAGAAATTAATTATCAGTATAATATACCCTGCCTGAAAGAGAACAAGGAGTTTGGATGCCAGTTAAAAAGTTAGATTTATGAGACCATATTGGAAAAATGGGGAACTATATTAGATAATTATCCATTTAAAGAAAAGCGAAGTGTCATTGCCATCCATAAAGCATTTACTTCAGAGGAAACTACTAAAGAGTTTGCTGAAGGAAACAGTGCAGGGTTTCCTCCTTAAACAAACAGCTTTGATTTGATTTCCTGTTATGGTTTCAGAGGAGGCTGCTATGCAATTAAGTGTCATATTCAGTGTCTGAATTTTTATGGATAACTTTATGTTTAATTGACAGACATGCCCATTTGGCCACTTCATTAAGGCAATCAGAATCATGGATACGAAATGTCACTGTGGGGAACTGTAATGGCCTTCTTTCTGTAGGCACAATACAGATGAATGAGTTTCATTTGTAAATCTATCTACAGGTTGGAAAAGATAGAAAGCATGCCTTGGTGGAATATAAACACATACTGAGGACTTCTTTCCTTAACATACATATTTCATAAGTTGCAAGCATGCTTTCAGGAATGCCGTGCAAACACATTTCATGCTTTTCGATATGACAAATATTCGTGGACGGGAGCACAGTTTTTCAAAGGAATGAGCACAGAAAATTGAAGTGATGGTATATTGGTTGATTTTTATAAAAGCCTTGTAGAGAGCTTTAAAAATGAACAGTATGTGTAGGGGAAAAGAGCCTACAAGAGAAATTACAAGTGGGTTTCAGCACATTAGAAGCTAGAGACTGTTTATTAAATACATAACTTGTTCTTCTGCTATGCCAGGCATTTTACATAAGTGTGTGATTTGGCTTCCATTTATAATGTGTAACTGTGGCATGCTTCAATGGTGCTACAGGGGATATTTGTTATGGTTTGAATATTTAGTTAAGATATTTGGAAAAAGTCCAAAAGCATTTACATACTCATGGATGCTTTGGGTAAGCAGTTTTTTGTTTTGCTTTGTTTTATTTTTGTTGTTTTTTGTTTTTTCCCCTAGTTTATTTCTCCTCTTGGTGAAACAGCAGTAGCCCTGTAGATAAGTCCCACTTCAGTTCTGCCACTCCCAGATTTTATGGATTGACATATTCTATTAGAACATGAACTTTTATTGCTCATTGGAGAGAATCTGCTTTAGAACATGTTTATTAAATGTTCAACTATTAAGAGACACTGTACTTATGCCTGGTTTTTTAATCCTTAGTAACTACTTAGATTTAGCCCAATAATATATACAATATAAAAAGGTGTATCTTAGTATACTTTAAAAGTATACTTTAAAAAATCTAAACAGTCCCATAAAGCCTAAAGAAATAGAAGGAGTCATAGAAAGTCTTCCAACCAAAAAAAGCACAGGACCAGATGGTTTCAGTGCAGAATTCTACCAGACCTTCAAAGAAGAGTTAACACCAATACTCTTCAAACTATTCCACAAAATAGAAACAGAAGGAACACTACCCAATTCCTTCTACGAAGCCACAATTACGCTGATACCAAAGCCACACAAAGATCCAACAAAGAAAGAGAACTTCAGACCAATTTCCCTTATGAACATCGATGCAAAAATACTCAACAAAATTCTTGCCAACCGAATCCAAGAACACATCAAAACGATCATCCACCATGATCAAGTAGGCTTTATCCCGGGAATGCAGGGTTGGTTCAATATACGGAAATCCATCAATACAATCCACTACATAAACAAACTCAAAGAACAAAATCATATGGTCATTTCATTGGATGCTGAAAAAGCATTTGACAAAATTCAGCATCCTTTCATGCTTAAAGTCTTGGAGAGAACAGGAATTCAAGGCCCATACCTAAACATAGTAAAAGCAATATACAGCAAACCGGTAGCCAGCATCAAACTAAACGGAGAGAAACTTGAAGCAATCCCACTGAAATCAGGGACCAGACAAGGCTACCCCCTTTCTCCTTATCTTTTCAATATTGTACTTGAGGTACTAGCTCGGGCAATTCGACAACATAAGGAGGTCAAAGGGATACAAATTGGAAAGGAGGAAGTCAAACTATCATTATTTGCAGACGACATGATCGTCTACCTAAGTGACCCAAAGAACTCCACTAGAGAGCTCCTACAGCTGATAAACAACTTCAGCAAAGTGGCAGGTTACAAAATCAACTCAAGCAAATCAGTGGCCTTCCTATACTCAAAGGATAAGCAGGCTGAGAAAGAAATTAGGGAAATGACCCCCTTCACAATAGCCACAAACAGTATAAAGTATCTTGGGGTGACTCTTACCAAACATGCGAAAGATCTGTATGGCAAGAACTTCAAGACTCTGAAGAAGGAAATGGAAGAAGACCTCAAAAAATGGGAAAACCTCCCATGCTCATGGATCGGTAGAATCAATATAGTTAAAATGGCCATTTTGCCTAAAGCACTATACAGATTCAATGCAATACCCATCAAAATCCCAACTCAATTCTTCACAGAGTTAGAAAGAGCAATTATCAAATTCATCTGGAACAACAAAAAACCCAGGATAGCTAAAACTATTCTCAGCAACAAAAGAAACTCTGGGGGAATCAGTATCCCTGACCTCAAGCAATACTACAGAGCAATAGTGTTAAAAACTGCATGGTATTGGTACAGTGACAGGCAGGAGGATCAATGGAACAGGATTGAAGATCCAGAAATGAACCCACACACCTATGGCCACTTGATCCTCGACAAAGAGGCTGAAAACATCCAATGGAAAAAAGATAGCCTTTTCAACAAATGGTGCTGGTTCAACTGGAGGTCAGCATGCAGAAGAATGCGAATTGATCCATCCTTGTCTCCTTGTACTAAGCTCAAATCCAAATGGATCAAGGACCTCCACATAAAGCCAGACACTCTGAAGCTAATAGAAAAGAAACTGGGGAAGACCCTTGAGGACATCGGTACAGGGAGAAAGTTTCTGAACAGAACACCAATAGCGTATGCTCTAAGAGCAAGAATTGACAAATGGGACCTCATAAGGTTACAGAGTTTCTGTAAGGCAAAGGACACCGTCAAGAGGACAGATCGGCAACCAACAAATTGGGAAAAGATCTTCACCAATCCTACATCAGATAGAGGGCTAATATCCAATATATATAAAGAACTCAAGAAGTTAGACTCCAGAAAACCGAACAATCCTATTAAAAAATGGGGTACAGAGTTAAACAAAGAATTCTCACCTGAAGAACTTCGGATGGCGGAGAAGCATCTTAAAAAATGCTCCACTTCATTAGTCATTAGGGAAATGCAAATCAAAACAACCCTAAGATTTCATCTTACACCAGTCAGAATGGCTAAGATTAAAAATTCAGGAGACAGCAGGTGTTGGAGAGGGTGCGGAGAAAGAGGAACACTCCTCCACTGCTGGTGGGGTTGCAAATTGGTACAACCACTCTGGAAAGCAGTCTGGCGGTTCCTCCGAAAACTGGGCACCTCACTTCCAGAAGATCCTGCTATACCACTCCTGGGCATATACCCAGAGGATTCCCCACCATGTAATAAGGATACATGCTCTACTATGTTCATAGCAGCCCTATTTATAATTGCCAGATGCTGGAAAGAACCCAGGTATCCCTCAACAGAAGAGTGGATACAAAAAATGTGGTATATCTACACAATGGAGTACTATTCAGCCATTAGAAACAATGAATTCATGAAATTCTTAGGCAAATGGATGGAGCTAGAGAACATCATACTAAGTGAGGTAACCCAGACTCAAAAGGTGAATCATGGTATGCACTCACTAATAAGTGGTTATTAACCTAGAAAACTGGAATACCCAAAACATAATCCACACATCAAATGAGATACAAGAAGAAAGCAGGAGTGGTCCCTGGTTCTGGAAAGACTCAGTGAAACAGTATTTGGCAAAACCAGAACGGGGAACTGGGAAGGGGTGGGAGGGAGGACAGGGGAAGAGAAGGGGGCTTACGGGACTTTCGGGGAGTGGGGGGGGGGCTAGAAAAGGGGAAATCATTTGAAATGTAAATAAATTATATCAAATAAAAAAAAAAAAAAAAAAAAAATATATTATACAGAAATGTCATACAGAGGGGTATGGAGGGGTAGGGGGGAAGTATTTTGAAAACTCCCAAGCAAAAAGCAATTTGTCCAAAACAGAGCAAAGTGGTTCTTTTATATGCTGGATGAGGAAGGACCTGGTAGAGATTTGATCATGGACAACATAAAATCATACTTTAAAAAAATAGGATTTTTCTTTCTATTTTAAGATTTTTTGAAAATATGCCTTTTAGACACAAATCTTTATTTCTTATTCTTAAAAGCCAAAATAACCTTCAAAGGGAGTTAGAAATAAGAGTCAAGATAAAAACAATTGGAGAGAAACATTTAGACAGACTCCATGACTATTTGTTTTCTATATGCTTTGTGGAGTATCTCACACAATTTAAAAGGTTTCACAGGATCAATCTGTTAACAGAGGGAAAACAATCATTTTTCACAAAGGGGATGCGTGTGGAGACTGGTAGATGATTCCAAACATGCTTTCATTTGCACTGTCACTACTCAGGGGGACTTAGTTCCTTTCAAACCGCTTTCTTCTCCCCTGTGTCCTTTGCTAACCTTAAGGCCTTAGTTTCTTCCACATTTTTTTCCTATGGTGGTGTATGATCTCTTCAGGATTTCAGAGTCTAGGCTCTACCCAATGGGGGAATTTTCAAAATAAATGGTGTAAAAAAAAACCTTGCATTGATTACCTCACAACCTTAGAGCTGAGAGTAACATGTTTTTAGGAATAGACTTAAATATTTCAAAATATAATTTATCATTAAAATAACTCCTTACTATCCGAGTTAAGAAATGATCAACTGTAGGGGAAGGCTGGTCATTCCTTTCTGATACTGTCACCTGGTAATTTTTTAGGTTCTTGGAACAGACAGCATTACTATCTTCTTTAGTAAAAATCTAATAGATTTGTAATCCTGAAATGAATAAGAGCACACTTCACATGTTACTCAGCTGAAAATTGAAAATTGGCTAAATCATAGATCAGGGATCTACAGTGCTAAACCACCAGTCCAAATTGAAGAAAGTAAGAAAGAAGTAACTTTGGTTCACAGTATAACATAGATCTAAGCCTAATTTGATTTATAAATAAATTATTCTTGTGATGCATTATGTGATCTTCCTAATTTGAACTGCTCTTGATTTTGGTTCGTTGTTCGGGGACTATCACGACTTTTGGAAACAGCAACTTATAACACTTCCAGTTCCTAGAATAAATATTATATGCCCTGATATCAAAACATTGAAAAAATCCAGATGATCTGGTAGAGAAGTTTTTATTTCTGTATTGTTTTTTGGAACTGCAAACCTTTTTCCTGAAACTCAAACACATATAGTTTGCTTATCTCCAATAACAAAGAGTAAAGACAAATGTAGGCCTATAAAACCACTGTTTCCATAGTTCATACTTGTGGTTAGCCCCAGGCTGCCAAACATAAACATATTTTGTAGGAGTGATTGTTTCCTATCTATAAGACAGGTATAGAAGTCATTTACATATACTTCATATATGCCTTTGGAGTATATGCCGTAATGGGGTACATATGTGGTCAGAGAACAACTTAAGGGAATTCAATCTCTCTACCATGTCAGGATTGAACTCAGGTTAGCATGGTTGATGCTTTTATTTTCCTTTTATTTATTAAAAATCGATTCCTCTCTCATATAATATACTGAACAGTTTTCTCTCTCTCCCCACTCCCCTACCTCCCTCATATCTACTCTCTCTCTCACATACACTACCCCCTATTTTCCCCTCAGAAAATAGCAGACCTCCAAGAGACAATAACCAAATTTGACAAAACAAGATACAGTAAAACAAGGCAGAAGCCTTCATATTAAGGCTGAAAAAGGTAATCTGATAGGAGGGAAAAAGTCTCAATAACAGGCAAGAGTCAGAGACACAACTGCTTCAACTGCTCCACTATTAAGAAATGCTTTTCATATATGTATATACATGTATACATACATACATACATACATACATACATACATATATACATACCTCTTGACCACCATTTTGAAAACTTATTTGGTATAACTAGAATATGTGTTTTTGAAATACTCATTCTCCTTTCAGGTTTATAAACTCTTGGGTTTTGTTTGCCTTGCCACTACGGGAGTTTAAACATAAGCTATCATGCACAAGGCAAGTGCTTTACTACTGAGTTAAAACCTTATAAATTCTTTATTGTGATGTTCTGTGCACCTCAATTTTCTAAATACAATACAGGTTGACAAAAAACAAATACACTTGTGATAACTCTTAATTATAAAGCAGAAACAAAAGCGACATAAGACCTTTGGATGTGTAACTTCCCAAGCCCGTCAAAACTGAATCCCATTTTTCATTACTTTTTCTTTCTGCTTGAGAAGCAGTATTTGACGGACATAACTCAGATTACTTCTTATTCCATGAATATGGCAGCTTCTAACCATCCTGACGGAAGTTTGTTCCCAATAGTATGTAGAGATTCTGTTCGAAAAGGAAACCACTCTAGAGATATAAAGCAACTTTGCCAACCTTGAAAGGCATTTGTCTTTTTTGGTTAAGTCCTTACTTACTAAAGCAAATCTGAAGAGCAACAGTCCCTTTTCTCACAATACTTGTGAACATGGGGATATTTCCTCCTCATTGGTAGTGATAATGACAGCGTTAATGTGATTAAGCTTGGCTTTCTCTGTGTCCTCGTTACCACGTTCATCTCCCAAACTCTAGGGTTGATTAGGCTGCTCAATCTATAAATGATGGATTCTACAATGACAGATTATAGAGAATAGGGGACTTAGAGGCCCATATGAGGATGTGGTAGGAAAACGTGTTTGCCACTAAATATGACAACCTGAGTTCAATTTCTGGATCCTATATAGTGGAAGAGTGACACCCAATCTCACAAGTTGTCCTCTGATATTCACAGGAATGTTATGACACTTGCATGCACACACACACAGACATACAGACACAGATACACGCTCATATGCAGAGACAGAGACAGACAGACAGAGATAGAGACAGAGAAACAAAGATACAGAAAATAAGCAAAATGTAGTTTTTAAAAAGTGAGATATCAGTTTACAGTTCAGGTAAGTTAAAGTTGTTGAAAAGCAAATGCACATTTGTTAGAATTTCAAACAATCTTCAAGAAAAAAGTTTACAAGTTATTAAAAATCAAGTTGAGTTCTATAAGTATTCTTTGATGTTTTAGTCAAAATCTTTTATGTACTTCAGTTTGCTCTCCATTGAATAGTGTTTTCCTAATACTTCAGTCCCAACTGCCTATAGTTATGTTATTGTAAGAGGAAACATTGATACCATTGCTGATTTACATATTTTAGCACACTTTCCCATCCCCTACAAAGACAACGGAGAAGTAATTATCCGAACGCACACAGTTGCATATGGGATAATGTCTGTAAGTGTTTTGTTTGTGTCTGTCACTTTCCTGTCAGTACAATTCTCCTCACTCCTCCTCAGGAAAACATGTCTCTCTTTCTGAACACAATTTTGGTTCCCAACTGTGTTAAGTAATTTATCTCCAGTTGTTGTCCCAAATCCTGCATCAAATTACCTAAGTTGTCAGTCAGGTTTCCACATATTGATTCAGCCATCTCAGTCTCGTGTGCTGCCCAGCTCCAGCAGAGGGTTGATTGCTTTAGCACAAAATCCTTTGAAAAGTTAAATTGTTAACAATACAAATTCATTGGAAATTGGGATAACTCTTCGCCTTAGCTTCAATCTCTTCACCTTGAGCCCTGGGTGTTTAGAACTCATCTCTGGGCAGCAGGGTGGAGAATTAGAAAGGTAAGTGGTAATGCAGTTGCTGTCAGGAGCCCAAGGCAGAAATAGATGTCCACTTACTCCAGTAGCGGGAGCAGTTCTTGTTCAGGTGTATGGACAGGTACCTGCCAGACACCCGAGTACTGATGGGAAGGTCCAGGTAAATACAATGGCTTCCAGAGACCTGCTTTTTCCTAGATAAATAATGAAGGCAAAAATCGTCCCAGAGGTTAAGCATTCTTTTACATTAAAGTTGAACCTTTGCTTAGATTCAGTTCCTGACCTAAGAGAAATATTTTCTTATACCAATTAGAAATACTGTTCCGTAGTTATTTCCATAATAGCTAATAAAACCATATCTGATTGAAAATAACATACCTTTATAAGAAGTCACTAAAGCCTTAAATAGCCTTGAGTGCTTTCTACTTAATGTTCAATTTGTAGCTAATATACTTTAGGAGTTAAGTGCCAGTGTTTAACCTGTTAAGAGAGTCTACGTTAACTTGGGTGTTTAACAATGAGCTATTTTGAAGAGTATTATAAAGTGAGCAGGTGTTTAAGAGAGCAGATCATAATTTAAAGTACTTTACAGAATTAAAAAAGCACCTAGGAATCTTTAAAAATGACATTTAGGTATTGAAGTCTTGGTGCAAAATCTGGATGGAAAACCATTGCAAGGCAGAGTAGTTCAGGTCCATTGCTGCTCCTACTCCATAACCACCACGTGGAGGCTGGAAGAGATGCAGAGTTCATTAAGGGAATCGTTTTAGACATCATCTAAACATGTTTCAGGATGTTCAGCAGCTTTCCCATATCTCCACATTCTTTAGATTTTTTTTTAAATTTTATTTATTTATTTATTTATTTATTTATTTATTTCAGAAATAAAAAGGCAGAAACTATGTGGATTTGTTTACCCCAAACTCCTTTACAGCTCCCATGTTGAACCTACAGCATTATAAAAATGACTTCCACCACTGGAAGTCCAAATGTTAATCATAATTCTTATCCAAGTTAACATGAAGAGGAGTTCTCCTTTCTTCCTTTTGTTCACAAGGGTTAAGAGTCATATCTTCTTCTCTTGCTCTTTCCTCGTTGCCTACCAATTCTCACCAGGTCCTCATTTTCATAAGTTTTTGTTTAACATTTTCCATTAACTTAGTATTATTGTTTTTAACATTTTGTTTAAAAATATTTAATCGAAATATAATTGTATCACTTCCTCTTTCCTTTCTATCGTCCACTTCCTCCCCTGTCCCCTCCTTCAGTCACTCTCTAACTGATAGCTTCTTTTTCTATGATCCTTATTGCTGCACATATATAGATGCAAAACTATAGACACATGACTCTCTGAATCTGATCTTTTATGTATGTGTGTACGCTTTCAAGGCTGACCACTTTGTATTGGTAAATTTGGGTGTTTCTTTCTGTGTTTGTACGCATGGGCATGTGATGGTCCCATGTGCAGGTTAGAGGACAATTTTTAGGAAGGGTGTCCTTTCTTGTAACCTTGTGGAATCCGAGTGTCAGTCAGGTTTTAACACTGCCTAGACGTGCTTCCACCCTCAGAGCCATGGTCATGAAATTTTAATGCCAGGTTATTATTACAGGGGTATGAACTGTTCCCATGTACTTAGGTCTGAAAACTAAGCTCTCAATGGCCATCATTATTTTGGGTGTTTGTGAACCTTTTAGACATGGGGTTCATCTGACAGACTTAGGATTATAGAAGTAGAGCTTGACTTTTTATAGCAGCTCTCTTCCTCATGGGGGCTCTCTGCTTCCTGATCCCACTTTTACATCTATGAGCCACATCTTCCACTAAGCTTTACTCTGTAACATACACTTTTAGGCAGAATAAACCATTTCTTTCAGAAGCTACATTTCTTTGGTATTTTATAAGTAAAAATATACAACCAATATAGGAGTCTATAAAACTTTCCTTTCTACTTTTAATACTTCAGGAGATTTTTCTGATCTTATAGCTTTTGGTTCATTTAGCTCTAAAATAATATATTGAGATTTGATAGCTACTAAATAATAAATAGTCTAGCTAGATTTTGATATACAAATGCTGGATCCTAGTCAATTCAGATGCGATATCTAATTTGGAAAGATGAATATTATCCCACTTAGCTAAAAAGTGCAGCAGAGGCCATACACCTTGGAATGAGTGCAATGTTTTAACAATGAACAACAAATATAGAAAACTTCAGTCTTATCTGAAATGAATAGTGTTATGGGGTTGGGGACATGACTCAGTTGATACAGTGATTGCTACACAAGCACAGAGATATGAGCTTGGATGCTTAGAATTCAAAGCTAAATGAGGTGTGTGCCTAAAATCCTAACAATGAAGAAGTGAAGAAGGTGGTCCCAGGGGCTGATTTTTATGCACTCTACCCAGTACACAGTACAAGTTCTGGGAGAGGCTTTGTTTCAAAACATGGAGAACAACTGAGGAAGTTGCCTGCTTGTGAGCTCTGGTTCCACATCCACAAATCCACACAGAAACAATGTGACCTCTACACACACAGGTTCACATACAAACATTCATGTGACCTGCTACCTCCCGAAACACCATTTTGTCTTTGCACTTGAATAATTTGACAGATTTTATTGATGACAAAAATTGTCTTTCTCAGAAATGCAAAATAAATCACCTCCCAACCTGAATGTCATTAACTGACTCCTTGACAAGAAAACATCACAAATACCTTCTTAGTATGCTTTCCCACTTTGGAGACTGAAGTACTTGGTTGGCTATGAAGAGCAATCTACTCATACAGCCAAGACTAGAATGAGAACAGGACTAAATTAAGAATATCTGAAAGAATTAAGGAAGAATGGAACAGAAAGAAGACTTCCTTTCACTGCCTTTTACAGCAAAAGCAGACAGTATCCAGCATCCAGACGAGAGAATACAGGTCAGAAAGCTTGCATTCTCTAACCCTTCTCCATACACATTGGTTTCCTGTAAGAAAAAGAGTGGAAGGCGAAATGATGCTGATGAGTGTAAGACTGAATAGTGAAACTTAATGAATTTATATGAGGCTGTCAAACAAAACAAGTAAGCCAATCTTTACATTGGCATGTACCAGGATGGAAACTTGCAGGGAACTTTAAGGAATATGAGGAAATGAATGTCCAGAGGGTCAGGAGAATTAATGGAAATATGCAGCTTCTATGGATGGGAGGTGAGGGAACCCTCTAGAAAAGTCTGGGAAACATGGGAGGTGAGAGAGAGACTCTAAGGACTCAATGGGGTGATCTTAGCCAAAATGCTCAACAGTGGGGAGGGAACTCGAAGAGTCCACCTCCAATAGATAGACAGGGCCCTATGAGAAAGGACAGGGTTGCCAACCCATGCTCAAAATTTCTGACCCAGAATTGTTCCTGTCTAAAAGAACTGCAGGGACAAAAAGACAGGGAAGATACTGAAGGTTCAATAACTGGTTCAAATTGGGATCCATCTCAAGGGGAGACACCAAGGCCTGACACTATTACTGATGTTGTGATGTGTTTATAGACAGAATATCCCCATCCACAGACCCCTCCCCCAACACACATATAGCCAAGAACTGCCTTGGCTGGGCTCAGTGGGAGAAGATGCATCTAATTCTGGAGAAACTTGAGGCCCCAGAAAAGGTGTATACCCAGGGTGTGGAGAGCACCCTCTAGGAGGCAAGTGGGAGGGGGAATTGTTGGGTGAGAAAATATGGGGAAGAGAGACTGGGGCCAAAGGCTAGATTTAAATAAATAAAATAATTGATTAAAAAAAAAGAAAATATATTCTCCAATTTTTTCCTTTCATAGTCTAATTTATTGTATAAATACCAGTTTCTTCTCTGAGGTAGTAGGAGTTTTGGAACTAACAATCATATATACCAAGGAGAAGGCCTTGGAGGGACTGTGCTTAATTATTTATTTGGTTATTTTTCTGTGTTTCTGATACAGATGTTCTAAAAATCCTTAAAATTTCTTAAGTAGAACACCTTACTACACATGCAAAATCACTATTATATCTTTTGATTTTTCTTGTACAGTTAGCGCTGTTTTTAGATGTCTTTAGATTAGATACCATTACTTCCTATCTTAAAAGATATCAGCCTGGTATTTAAAAGTTCATAATTAACTTTTGTACCTTCAGAGAAAGACTGTGTTCTACCTTTCTGTATTTTGTTCTGGTGCTAACATCTGAGTTTTTCAAAGGTCATTTAGAAAAAGGTGCTTTACATTTAATTAGATAACTTCATATCAGGTACAACTTTCTCTTCTATGTGCATATGGACCTACTATTTATAGAATAGGAATTCTTAAAGTGTTTTGAGAAGTTTTCGAATTAATCTGTTCTGTATAATTTTTTATTGCAAAATATTTGTTTTGTTACTTTTCATTTCACCTAAAATATTCACTGGTAGCTACTTTTATCTTGTTATCTTCAGTAGTGCTAATTGATTTTTAGCTTGCATATATGCTTTAAAAAGTCACTAAAACTGTAAGAACAAAAAAAAATGTGCCTAAGAGGAAGTATTTATCACTAACTCACTTGATATTTATCAGATATAAAATATGAATGATAGCATTTCCAGGAACAGAAAAAATTTCACATTAATTCCTTCTCTAATTCTTGCCAATTTGCTGCAACAACGTAATTGCATGGCCTACATTATGGTTAACAGGAAAGATTAGATATGTAGCATTTTATTGTCTGTGACAGTGTGATGAATTGTGACTTGAAGTGAGCAAGAGCCTTCGTTCTAATTGTCTCATTTTCATTAGAGCTGAGAACTATACTTGGATAGTGGTGAACTACTTTTTCTTGGTGCTTTTTAACGACAGCTGTTCACCCTGATGAATGTTCTCTACCTAAATAGTATACAGCCAGCTCTTTGTCTATGTATCCCTATTTTTTATCATTTTAAGCCTAAAACTGATGGTGATCAATCAATATTGTAGACTGAAACAACAACAACAACAAAAAAAAAAAAAAAACAAGGAAGCAGAATGCCTTTTCTTGTTTTCTAATACGTAAATGAGTAAGAGAAAAGGATGCTTGATACTGGGTCACTTACATGCATTTTGCTATCCAGTACAGTTGCTCGGTTCATTTCCTCAGTGATCCAGATGAGTTAATGCGGTTTAGCTTTGGTACTTTGACTCCACAGGGCAAATATTTGTTTTGCTCTTTGAAGAATTACAGGAAAGTTATGAGTTTTTTGCAGTTCAATCATGTATCCATGGTGTATACTTTCATTCATTTTGTACACCCATCTTTTAGGGTCAGGTCTGAACCATTGTCTGTACTATATGTAATGCTGATACAAATGGGAAGTTAGTATGTTTAAAAAAATGTCAGTATGTTTTTTTTTCTTTTTTTAAAATTTATTGATATATTCATTTACATTTCAAATGATTTCCCCTTTTCTGGACCCCCATTCCCCGAAAGTCCCATCAGCCCCTTCCCTACCCCTGTTTTTCCACCTAACCCTTCCCACTTCCCTGTTCTGGTTTTGCCCTATACTGCTTCGCTGAGTCTTTCCAGAACAAGGGGCCACTCCTCCATTCTTCTTGTACCTCATTTGATGTGTGGATTATGTTTTGGGTATTCCAGTTTTCTAGGTTAAAGAATGTGCATTTTGTTTAAAAGCTAGATAAGATGAGAAACTTTGACCTGAATGGTTGAAAACTTGCTTTGCTTTGTAGTAGTAAGCTTAATAATTGGTGATCATAATCTTTCATGGAGTATTAGAGTTTTTGTTAGAAAGATGTGATTAAAATAAACAGTAGCATAATGGTAAACTATGCTTGCCATATTGCATCATGATATTTTTTTTATTTTTTTATTCGATATAATTTATTTACATTTCAAATGATTTCCCCTTTTCTAGCCCCCCACTCCCTGAAAGTCCCGTAAGCCCCCTTCTCTTCCCCTGTCCTCCCACTCACCCCTTCCCACTTCCCTGTTCTGGTTTTGTTGAATACTGTTTCACTGAGTCTTTCCAGAATCAGGGGCCACTCCTCCTTTCTTCTTGTACCTCATTTGATGTGTGGATTATGTTTTGGGTATTCCAGTTTTCTAGGTTAATATCCACTTATTAGTGAGTGCATACCATGATTCATCTTTTGAGTCTGGGTTACCTCACTTAGTATGATGTTCTCTAGCTCCATCCATTTGCCTAAGAATTTCATGAATTCATTGTTTCTAATGGCTGAATAGTACTCCATTGTGTAGATATACCACATTTTTTGCATCCACTCTTCTGTTAAGGGATACCTGGGTTCTTTCCAGCATCTGGCAATTATAAATAGGGCTGCTATGAACATAGTAGAGCATGTATCCTTATTACATGGTGGGGAATCCTCTGGGTATATGCCCAGGAGTGGTATAGCAGGATCTTCTGGAAGTGAGGTGCTCAGTTTTCGGAGGAACCGCCAGACTGCTTTCCAGAGTGGTTGTCCAAATTTGCAACCCCACCAGCAGTGGAGGAGTGTTCCTCTTTCTCCACACCCTCTCCAACACCTGCTGTCTCCTGAATTTTTAATCTTAGCCATTCTGACTGGTGTAAGATGAAATCTCGGGGTTGTTTTGATTTGCATTTCCCTAATGACTAATGAAGTTGAGCATTTTTTAAGATGCTTCTCCGCCATCCAAAGTTCTTCAGGTGAGAATTCTTTGTTTAACTCTGTGCCCCATTTTTTAATAGGATTGTTTGGTTTTCTGGGAGATATAACAACAGAAACTGAGGAAATCCAAAAGCATCATGATATTTTTATGTTCATAAATGCATGAAACCTGAATAGCATGGAATGGCAAAATATATTTAAGATATTATACATTAATGAACTTTTCTAAAGGGTAAAGTGGAGAGTAACTGTCTCATTATTTTGTTTTGGATAAGACAAACAAATGTTAATGTTATACACTGAACCCTCTGCCACCTCAAGAATAATATTATGAATGTTCAGTCCCCAAATTATGTTTGAAGACATTGGAGCTACCTCTTACAAGTTCCAAGTTACAAGTTACTAGCAGGCCCTTGAAAGTTATGTCCTCTCTGTGTTAGGCCTGTTTTCTCTATTCTTGGCCTATTATGATGTAAAGAACAAGATATCGCCTCATACCTCAGTAACACTGGAAACAACCCAGGCTTGCCACCAGACCTTCTCCAGCATGGATGGTTCAAGTCTCTCTTAAATTCTGAGCTAAGTCTAGGGAGATAACTCAATTGCCAAGGTGTTTGCCATGTAAACATGAAGATATGACTTCAGTCCCCTGCTCTCATGGGCACAATGGAATTAAAGCCAGCTCTGGGAAAACAGAGACAGGAGGATAATTGAGGCTTGCTGGTCAGCTAGTCTAGCTCACTTATTAGGACCTAGGTTAAGCCAGAGACCTTGCCTCAAGAAAAGAGGTATGGAGTGATTAAAGCAGAAATTCAATGGCATTGTCATCTTGCCTGAATATGTGCATACGCATATATATCCCTGTGAGCACCCCACCATCAAAAACACAGTGAACCAAGAAAAATGTTGCCTACTTAAGTTGTCCCAATCAGGTATTTCGGACACTGACAATAGAACTTATATAACATAAAATAAATGTAGAGTGAAAGATGCTTAATTTATCCTTTGGTTTTATTGAAAATAGTAAATATAAGGAAAAGGAAGAGGGAAATGAAAGATAGCAAATGTTTCTTTTACTACATTTTCTTGAAATTGTGTAGGCGCCTGCTACTTTTGTTTTCCTACTTATTCTAATGACTCCATCCAAATGCCTTCTGTCTTAACCCTGGCACTCTGGGTCATGAGAGGGAACAAGTCTACCTCTGCAAGTTCACGCCTCGTCAAATTCTTATACAGAGTCAGGAAACCACAGACTTTTGGTCTTGTTGATTTTAAAGAAATTTTCTAACTCAAAGCATTTATTTTTTTAAAGAGGAATTTAGTTTAGGAGTCTTATCAGAAAGGGGATTCCCTGCAGGTATCCACTGTTTACAATAGTAAAGCTATTATACTGATCATCTACCAGTCAAAGAGAGCATCTATTAATGTGTACCAAATGGTGCTGGGGAGGCAAGGGACAGAAGATGGCACCTTTTCAGTCCCTCACTTCCCTGCTGTCTCTTCCAATAACATGCTGTTAACAGTCTTTGAAGGAAAATGACAGGCTCTGCAATCCAATGACTAGTGGCAGAAGGTAGCTGCTTCAGTCTGGGTCAGTTACACTGATATTTGTCTTCCTTGACTGCCCTGTATTTCAATTACTATACAAAGAAAGCATTTGATTCCCACATTTCTTGATTACCTCTCTCTTTTCTACACTGTATCTTAGAATGGTTCCAATTTAGTGTCTCTCTGAATAACAGATGGCTAGTTGGTCTGGACCAGAGTATATCTCCCTTTATTCATGGCTCCTGGGTTAGGAATTCTTCTTCTTCGAGATTAATAATTCTTAGATTAGTCCCTTGTCAGTGGTTTTGAACTGTAAATCTCTTAAAAACATCTCACCCAGTTTTATAGCTTACCAACATTTTGTTCAGGATATTGTAACCAACTTTTTAAACATAGTCTTAAAGAAGAGAGGACGTTACCATCTCAGTTTCTCTGGTAGAATAGGAGTCTAATTTAGGCAGGATACACTGTCCTGAAGTGGAAAAGCTATATTCTGTTGTGAAGTGCTAACTCATGTGTTGGGTAAAGAACGTTAAATATAGTCTGTAAGCCTCTCATTTAGCTAATCTTTCTCCTTTCAAATTTCCTTAAGAAATACTATATTTATTTTTCTTACATTCATAGTATTTATTTAATTATTCTTTTATATAATAATACTCAACCATGAATGAACACACAATACTCTATTTGGGGATTTGACTCATTGGTAATAGTAAAATTCAGCTAAAATATCCCCTAGGATAAGGAAGGAAAAGGGGGGGGGGATCTGCATATTCTGTTGACTCAGATTATGTCACCTAACCAGTGTTACCAGGCTTTATGGAATTGGTGATTACTCTGGGATACTGTTCAGTTATACTCACCTATTGTGGATGTAGCAGGAAAATAAATCCATGATAAAAATCTCACAGTGATGGATTCCTTAGGAAAGAAATACATTGTCAGTCACTAGTAGGAAAGAAATAGGATTAAAGAGATACCGAGGAATGGATGTATACAGAAGGCTGGGGCACTATGAAAACCTCCTCACAGTGTATATAAGTCTAAGTAGAGTGAGGAATGGTGTGATTGTAGAGAGGAAATTTGCTGAGTGTAGTGACTGTTTTTGAGGATCAGGAAATAGATTTAGAGATATCTCTCATGCTAGAAACATGTTAATGGGGGGAAGGGAACACAAAAAGAATTCTGAATATGAAAAAGCCAATATCAGTAACATGAGTTTCTCACAAATGCATCCCACCTATCTAATTTGTTCATATAAATAATGAAATAAATTTGACTTCCTCTGTAGAGAAAACAAAACAAAACATAAAACAAAGCTAAAATAAAATAAAATCCAAAACAAAACAAACAAACAATGAAAATGTATCTAAGTACAAACTGTGATGGTAATATTTAAGGAGAATTTTAGCAATTCATGTTTTAACTGTCTATTGTAATGGGTAAAATACAGCCATATTCTAGGTTTGTTCTATGCTATCCTATAAATTAAAATGTACTTGTATGTATGTACATGACACACTATCAGAAGAATTAATTGTGAGTCTTTTTGTTTAATCTCTAGTAGCCCAATGTATGACTCTGAAAATAACTTATTAGTGGAAATAATATCAAAATAATGTCACCTCCCATTGTAATGGGGAAAATGTGTTCTCTTCATCTAAGCATCTGAGGATGCAGGGCACACTATACAAGTTTTCTGTCATTGAGATCAATGGTTCACTAAAAAGTCATTAATCAATGTTATTGGAAGACACAGAGCAGACTACTAAAGCTTATATAGAGGGGACTCTTGTTCATGTGATGTTGCATTTAATAAAATGACTAACAAATGGATACCACAAAGATTTTTTCCTATGTAATCTTTGGGTTTTCTAGCATATCTTTAATAATAATAGTTTTAAAAATCAAGGTTGTCTTACTTAATAAACTATATGGTATATTTTTAGTCTATAGAGCTTTGTGGAATTATCACCAAATGTCTAATAACTTGAGAATGACATAGAATATGATAGATGGAGTCTTAACATTCCAGGATATCAGTGACTTTGGAGAGTGGTTGTCCTTGACAAACCTCTCCTCACTACATTATATGACATTTAAGCATAGGGGACTCAATAACACATTGCCACACAACTATTGATGGGCGCTAATAGTGCAATATTACCTCAGAAACATTCACAGTCCATTAAATACACGTTTCTGATCTCCTCTTTCAATCTAAAAATAGGGGTCCTATCAATCCTTTACTCTTCTTGAAAATTTAAGAAAATATGTTAGATACTTTCAAATTTAACTAAAATCTGATTACCCCATTTGTCTAATGCTTTGTCTCTCTGTCTCTATCAATCTCTCTGTCTCTATTGGTCTCTCTATCTCTGTTTCTCTGACTTTGTCTCTCTGTCTCTGTGTCTCTGTGTCTCTCTGTCTCTCTCTCTCTTTATCAAATTTATTATTGAACACAACTAACAGGGTGCCATCTTGACCAGCTTCCCAAACAGCAAAAAGAGAAGTCCTATCTTAGTGTACTAATTGTTTCAGATCACAAGTGTCAGATTCTTGGAAGTAATTTCCTGTCTCTTGAGAGCAGTAGGGAAATAAGCAAGAGTCAAAGCAGCACTAGAAGCAAAATATGGAAACAAAAGTCTCCACTAGTATCTGATCAACTCTCTGGAGATTTGGACTTGCAAACTTGATTGAGATGTTAAAGCAGCCAGTACCCTTTAGTTTGGCCCTAATAAGAGCAAGTGATTTTCATTTGAAGAGAGATTGTATGGCTTTTTCCTGCTAAGCTTCTTGAGTTATAAATCTCATGGAAAGGGTAAGCCTAAAAATAATCAAATAAAGATACTCCATGATACAACAAATAAAAAGCTGGATTTGCTTTATGCATGTTAGCTAATTTCCTTTTTTATTTTTCATATTCTTTGTTTACATTCCAAATGATTTTCCCTTTCCACGTTCCCTCTTCCCCATAAGTCCCATAAGCCCTCTTTCCTCCGCCGTTTCCCCAATCAACCCATTCCCACTTCTCTGTGCTGGTAATCGCCTACACTGCTGTATCAAGCCTTTCCATGACCAGGGCCCTCTCCTTCCTACTTCTTGGGAATCATTTGATATGTGAATTGTGTCTTAGGTATTCAGAGCTTCTGGGCTAATATCCACTTATCAGTGATTGCATTCCATGTGTGTTCTTTTGTACCTCACTTAGGATGATATGTTCTAGATCCAACCATTTGCCTAAGAATTTCATGAATTCATTGTTTTTAATTGCTGAGTAGTATTCCATTGTGGAAATAAACCAGCCAAATAACCCTATTAAAAATGGGGTACAGAGCTAAACAAAGATTTTCACCTGAAGAACTTCGAATGGCTGAGAAGCACCTTAAATGTTCAGTATCATTAGTCATTAGGAAAATGCAAATCAAAACAATCCTGAGATTTCACCTCACACAGTCAAATGGCTAAGATTAAAAACTCAAGAGGCAGCAGGTATTGGCAAGGATGTGGAGAAAGAGGAACACTCCTCTGAATGCAAGTTGGTACAACCACTGTGGAAATCAGTCTGGCTGTTCCTCAGAAAACTGGGCATGACACTTCCGGAGGACCCTGCTATACCACTCCTGGGCATATACTCAGAGGATTCCCTGGCATGCAATAAGGACGCATGTTCCACTATGTTCATAGCAGCCTTATTTATAATAGCCAGAAGCTGGAAAGAACCCAGAAGTCCCTCAATGGAAGAATGGATACAGAAAATGTGGTATATTTACACAATCAAATGTTACTCAGCTAATTTCCTAAAGAGGTTATTTCCTATTCATTTCTTTCAAGCTGGTCCACTATAGCTTCATCTAGGCTCCTACTTTAGAAGGTCATGCGAGTTTTTGGTTTTGGTCACTGATATAAAGTAAAAGTTCCATAAGGAGGATAAATGCTCTGGAAAACCACACTATCTGTTAAACAAAGTTTCTGATAGTATATCAGTGATAACTTACAAAATCTGTAGCTCTATGCCAGGACCTAAAGTATAGTCACATAGGAGCAGACTTCTTGGAGTGACATCGAATCAAATATTAGTGTTCTACAGAAAAACAGAATAGAAAGAATTAATTCATATTAAAATGGAATTATAAGATAAAGTTTTGCCATAATGTCAGAGCAGCAAACATTGGCTCACTCATATTGCGGAGGATGAGAACTCAGTAGATTTTTAGACCACAATACTGGTTACCCCACAGTCTCTGTCGGCTACCAAAAGCCTAGATGATTCCTGGAGAGTGGATGTCCTAAATCCTTGTTAGAAGTCTGAAGAAGCTGGCTATGACATCAGAGAGGGAGTATTGAGCCACAGAAACAGAGTAGATGAACTCACCATCAAATGACAAGATCAAGTAAGTAAAAAAAATATTACACAGCTCTCCCTCTTGTATGTCTATTTATCTGACATGTCCCCATCAGTAATTGTAGGTGATCCGACATCAGTTAAGGCAAGCAAGCTCCATCGATATGCTCATGGGACAGCTATCCTAATGCACATGGTTTCTCAGTGAATATCTTTTTCTAGGTGATTTTAAGTTGCATTAAATTGACAAAACAAATCATCATAAATCTATACAAAAGCCACATGCAGCATTATGGCTTAAATATATTGTCTGCCTTGGATAATTCATGACCTCAATGCTGAAGGCTAAGAAAATGTCTGTATAGGATATATTGTTTAATATAGATGCTGTCTTAGTTAGGGTTTTAGTGCTGTGAACAGACACCATGACAAATGCAAGTTTTATAAAAGACAACATTTAATTGGAGCTGGCTTACAGGCTCAGATGTCCAGTCCATTGTCATCAAGGCAGAAGCATGGCAGCATCTAGATATGGTGCAGGAGGAGCTGAGAGTGCTACATCTTCATCTGAAGGCTGCCAGTGGAAGACTGACTTCTAGGCAACTATGGTGAGGGTCTTGAGCCCATACCTGCAGTGACATACCTACTCCAACAAGGCCACAACTGCTAATACGGTCACTCCCTGGGCCAATCATATATGGACCATCACAGATGTATAGATGTAATAATAAACAACATGATTGTAAGCCTAAGTGTAATTTTACACATGTGTCTGCCCACATTTATAAAAATTCATTTATACTGAAACAGCCAATTAGGTCTCACTGGGCATCAGCTTCTGTTTACTGTGCTCAGGTTTGGTAGACTTTGCTTGTCTGTGGATATAGGGACATCCTCAGGCTATAGTTAGGGATTGTGCTGGTTTTTAAAGTGGCATGTGTAGGTTCTCTTTTATATCCATGACATCTTCAACCCTGGGTAGCTGACTAGGTTTATAGTACCAGACATGATTTCCTTTCTTTTTGAGTGGATCTTTTGTGTGTGTGTGTGTGTGTGTGTGTGTGTGTGTGTGTGTGACATGACATTTATTTGCCAATCAGATTTATACCATTTGTCTTAGTCAGGGTTTCTATTCCTGCACAACGTCATGACAAAGAAGCAAGTTGGGGAGGAAAGGGTTTATTCAGCTTACACTTCTGCATTGCTGTTCATCACAAAAGGAAGTCAAGACTGGAACTCAAGCAAGTTAGCAAGCAGGAGCTGATGCACAGGCCATGGAGAGATGTTCCTTACTGGATTGCTTCCCCTGGCTTGCTCAGCCTGCTCTCTTAACCCAAGAATACAGCCCAGAGATGGCACCACCCACAAGGGGCCCTCCCGCCTTGAACACTAATTGAGAAAATGTCCCACAGTTGGATCTCATGGAGGCACTTCCCCAACAGAAACTCCTTTCTCTGTGATAACTCCAGCCTGTGTCAAGTTGACACACAAACACAGCCAGTACAATTGACCCCTTGTCAACCTGACACACAAACACATCACTACTAAGCCTCAATCCTTACTTTCTTATTCACCCCCAAGATCTAAATTACTTTAAAAGTCCCACAGTCTTTGCATATTAAAAGTTCAATCACTTTAAAATATCCAATATCTTTAAAATTCAAAGTCTTTTAAAAATTCAAAGTCTCTTAACTGTAGGCTCCACTAAAATACTTTCTTCCTTCAAGAGGGAAACATATCAGGGCACAGTCACAACCAAAAGCAAAACTCATATTCCAATGGTTCAATATCTGGGATCCAACTCACGATCTTCTGGGCTCCTCCAAGGGCTTGGGTCACTTCTCCGTCTCTGCCCTTTGTAGCATACAGCTTGTCTTCTAGGCTCCAGCTGCCTGTACTCCACTGCTGTTACTGTTCTTGGTGGTCATTGCATAGTACTGGCATCTCCAAAATACTGCTTTCTTCCACTGTAATTAGGCTTCACCAATAGCCTCTCATAGGCTCTCTTCATGGTGACAAGCCTCTGTTCTTATGCATGACCTCTTCAAGTCCTGGGCCATCAATTGCAACTGAGGCTGCACCTTCACCAATGGCCTTCCGTGGCCTCTCACTGTGCCAAGAGACTCAGCTGTTCTTTATCACCCCTTCATGCCTTCAAAACCAGTACCATCTGGGTGACTCTTACACAGTACCAAGTCCAGCCACAGCACAAAATACAACTGTGGCTATCTCTGGAACACACTCTCTGTGCTCTCAGAAAACACTTCCCAAGGCAGACTGGGAGCGCACAGCTTGCTCCGGTGGCACAGAGCTTAGGTTCCAGTCCTGAGGCCTCTGGTGGGAGCCCTCAGATCTCTCTGCTTCCGGATCCAGAACAGCCTGGGCAGCAATGCCACATCTCCAGGTCCTGCAAGAGGCAAGGGGGGCTTCCGAGAGGTAGACTGGGAGGAGTCAGTGTGCTCTGGTGAATCCAGCAGGCCCCGGTGGGAGCCTTCAGGTGTCTGCTTTGGGATCTGAACAGCCTGGGCAAAAGCACCCTGTCTCCAGGCAGTGCAGGAGGTAAGCTGTGCATCAGAGGCCACCTGGGAAGAGGCAGCTTGCACTGGTGAGTCCAGCATAGACAAGACCAACTAACACCAGTGAGAACTAGATAGCAAAAGGCAAACGCAGGAACGTCACTAACAGAAATCAAGGCAATATGGCAACATCTGAACCAAATTCTCCTTTAACAGCATGTCCTGGATACCCCATCACACCAGTAAAACAAGATTTGGATTTAAAATCACTGGTCATGATGCTGGTACAGGAACACATGAAGGGCATACTTAAAGAAATTCAGGAGAAAATGGATCAAAAGTTAGAAGCCCTTGCAAGGGAAACACAAAAATCATTGAAAGAAATTCAGGAGAATACAAAAGCCAATAATGAGGAAACGCAAAAAAACACTTAAAGAAATACGGGAGAACTTTGGTCAACAGGCTGAGGTCATGATAGAGGAAACACAAAAATCTCTTAAAGAATTACAGGAAAGCACAAACAAGCAAGTGAAGGAGCTAAGCCAAACCATCCAGGATCTAAAATCAGAAGTAGAAACAACTAAGAAAACTCAAAGGGAGACAACTTTGGAGATAGAAAGCCTTGGGAAGAAATCAGGGGACATAGATGCAAATATCAACAACAGAATACAAGAGATAGAATAAAGAATCTCAGATGCTGAAGATTCCATAGAAACCATGGATTCAACACTTAAAATGCAAAAAGCAAAAAGCTTGTAACCCAAAATATCCAGGAAATCCAGGCCACAATGAGAAGACCAAACCTAAGGATTATAGGCATAGATGAGAGTGAAGATTTACAACTTAAAGGGCTAGCAAATATCTTCAATAAAATTATGGAAGAAAACTTCCCTAACCTAAAGAGAGAGAGATGCCCATAAATATACAAGAAGCCTACAGAACTCCAAACAGACTGGAACAGAACAGAAATACCTCCCGTCACATAATAATCAAAACACCAAATGTACTAAACAAAGAAAGAATATTGAAGGCAGTAAGAGAAAAAGGCCAAGTAACATATAAAGGAAGACCTATCAGAATCACAGCAGACTTTTCACCCGAGACTATGAAGGCTAGAAGATCCTGGGCAGATCTCATGCAGACTCTAAGAGAACACAAATGCCAGCCAAAACTACTATATCCAGCAAAACTCTCAATCACTGTAGATGGAGAAACTAAGATATTCCATGACAAAACCAAGTTTACCCAAAATCTATCCACAAATCCAGCCCTACAAAGGATAATAGGAGGAAAACACCAATACAAGGAGGGAAACTTCACCCTGGAAAAAGCAAGATAGTAACTTTTCATCAAACCAAAAGAAGTTAAGCAATCAAATTTTAAAAAATAACGTCAAAAATGACAGGAAGTAACAATCACTATTCCTTAATATCTCTTAACATCAATGTACTCAATGCCCCAATAAAAAGACATAGACTAACTGACTGGATACGTAAACAGGACCCTACATTTTGATGCATACAGGAAATACATCTCAGGGTCAAAGACAAACACTACCTTAGAGTAAAAGGCTGGAAGACAATTTTATAAGCAAATGGTCTCAGGAAACAAGCTGGAGTAGCCATTTTAATATCAGATAAAATTGACTTTCAACCCAAAGTCATCAAAAGAGACTCTGAGGGACACTTCTTGCTGGTCAAAGGAAAAATACAACAAGAAGAATTCTCAATCCTGAACATCTATGCTCCAAATGCAAGGGCACCCTCATTCATAAAAGAAACTTTATTAAAGCTCAAAGCACACATTGTACCTAACACAATAATTGTGGGTGACTTCAATACTGCACTTTCCTCAATGGACCGATCAGGAAAACAGAAATTAAACAGGGACACAATGAAACTAATTGAGGTTCTGGACCAATTAGATTTAACAGATATATATATATATATATATATATATATATATATATATATATATATATATATATATATATAGAGAGAGAGAGAGAGAGAGAGAGAGAGAGAGAGAGAGAGAGAAAGAGAGAGAGAAAGAGAGAGAGAGAGAGAGAGAGAGAGAGAGAGAGAGAGAACATTCTATCCTAAAGCAAAAGAATATGAAAAGGGGAAATCATTTGAAATGTAAATAAATTATATCGAATAAAAAAAATTAAAAAAAAAAGAATATACCTTTTTCTCAGCACCTCATGGTACCTTCTCCAAAATCGACCATATAATTGGTCACAAGACAGACCTCAACAAATATAAGAAGGTCGAACTAATCCCATGCCTCCTATCAGATCACTATGGAGTAAAAGTGGTCTTCAATAGCAACAAAAACAACAGAAAACCCACATACATGTGGAAACTGAACAATATTCTACTCAATGATACCTTGGTCAAGGAAGAAATAGAGAAAGAAATTAAAGACTTTTTAGAACATAATGAAAATGAAGACACAACATACCCACATCTGTGGAACACAATGAAAGCAGTGCTAAGAGGAAAAGTCATAGCCCTGAGTGCCTCCAAAAAGAAAATGGAGAGAGCATACACTAACAGCTTAATGACACACCTGAAAGCTCTGGAACAAAAAGAAGCTATTTCACCCAGGAGGAGTAGAAGGCAGGAAATCATCAAACTCAGGGCTGAAATCAATCAAGTAGAAACAAAGAGAACCATAAAAAGAATCAACAAAACCAGGAGCTGGTTCTTTGAGAAAATCAACAAGATAGATAAACCCTTAGCCAGACTAACCAAAGGACACAGAGACAGTATCCAGATTAACAAACTTAGAAATAAAAAGGGAGATATAACAACAGAAACTTAGGAAATTCAAAAAATCATTAGATCCTACTACAAAAGCCTATACTCAACACAACTGGAGAATCTGGAGGAAATGGACAGTTTCCTAGACAGATATCTGACACCAGAACTAAATCAGGATCAAATAGATCAACTAAACAGGCCCATAACACCTGAAGAAATAAAAAGGGTCATAGAAAGTCTCTGAACCAAAAAAAGCATGGGACCAGATGGCTTCAGTGCAGAGTTCTATCATCCCTTCATAGAAGACCTAACCCCAATACTCTTCAAACTATTCCACAAAATAGAAACAGAAGGAACTCTACCCAACTCATTCTATGAAGCCACAATTAAGCTGACACCAAAACCACACAAAGATCCAACAAAGAAAGAGAACTTCAGGCCAATTTCTCTTATGAATATCGATGCAAAAATACTTAATAAAATTCTTGCCAACCGAATCCAAGAACACATCAAAACGATCATCCTTCATCCCAGGGATGCAGGGATGGTTCAATATAAGGAAATCCATCAATGTGATCCACTACATAAACAAACTCAAAGAAAAAAACCATATGATCATCTCATTAGATGCAGAAAAAGCATTTGACAAAATCCAGCATCCTTTCATGCTAAAAGTCTTGGAAAGAACAGGAATTCAAGGCCCATACCTGAACATCGTTAAAGCAATATACAGCAAACCGGTAGCCAACATCAAACTAAATGGAGAGAAACTTGAAGCAATCCCACTAAAATCAGGGACTAGACAAGGCTGTCCTCTCTCTCCATATCTTTTCAATATAGTACTTGAAGTTCTAGCTAGAGCAATTAGACAACATAAGGAGGTCAAGGGGATACAAATTGGAAAGGAAGAAGTCAAATTATCACTATTTGCAGATGACATGATAATCTACTTAAGTGACCCGAAAACCTCCGCCAGAGAATTCCTACAACTGATAAACAACTTCAGCAAAGTGGCTGGTTATAAAATCAACTCAAGCAAATCAGTTGCCTTCCCATACTCAAAGGATAAGCAGGCTGAGAAAGAAGTTAGGGAAATGACACCCTCAAAATAGCCACAAACAATATAAAGTATCTTGGTGTGACTCTAACCAAACAAGTGAAAGTTCTATATGACAAGAACTTCAGGTCTCTGAAGAAGGAAATCTAGGAAGACCTCAGAAAATGGAAAAATCTCTCATGCTCGTGGATCAGATAGTTAAAATGGCCATCTTACCAAAAGCGATCTACAGATTCAATGCAATCCCCATCAAAATCCCAACTCAGTTCTTCACAGAGTTAGAAAAAGCAATTCTCAAATTCATCTGGAATAACAAAAACCCAGGATAGCTAAAACTATTCTCAACAACAAAAGAAATTCTGGGGAATCGATATCCCTGACTTCAAGCAATACTACAGAGCAATCGTGTTAAAAATTGCATGGTATTGGCACAGTGACAGACAAGTGGACCAATGGAATAGAATTGAAGATCCAGAAATGAATTCACACACCTATGGTCACTTGATCTTCGACAAAGGAGCCAAAAACATCCAGTGGAAAAAAGATAGCCTTTTCAACAAATGGTGCTGGATCAATTGGAGGTCAGCATGCAGAAGAATGCGAATTGATCCATTTTTATCTCCATGTACTAAACTTCACTCCAAGTGGATCCAGGACCTCCATGTAAAACCAGACACACTGAAACTAATAGAAAAGAAACTGGGGAAGGCCCCTGAAGACATGGGCATAGGGGAAAAGTTCCTGAACAGATCACCAATAGCTTATGCTCTAAGATCAAGAATTGACAAATGGAACCTCATAAAATTACAAAGTTTCTGTAAGGCAAAGGACACTGTTAAAAGGACAAAATGGCAACCATCAAATTGGGAAAGGATATTCACCAACCCCACATCTGATAGAGGGCTAATATCCAATATATACAAAGAACTCAAGAAGTTAGACCCCAGGGAACCAAATAACCCTATTAAAAATTGGGTACAGATCTAAACAAAGAATTTTCACCTGATGAAATTCAGATGGCCGAGAGGCACCTTAAGAAGTGCTCAACATCATTAGTCATTAGGGAAAAGCAAATCAAAACAACCCTGAGATTTCACCTCACACCAGTCAGAATGCCTAAGGTCAAAAACTCAGGAGACAGCAGATGTTGGCGGGGATGTGGGGAAAGAGGAACACTGCTTGATCCACTGCTGGTGGGGCTGTAAGATGGTACAGCCACTTTGGAAATCAGTCTGGTGGTTCCTCAGAAAACTGGACATGAGACTTCTGGAGGACCCTGCTATACCTCTCCTGAGCATATACCCAAAGGATTCCCCGGCATGCAATAGAGACACATGCTCCATTATGTTCATAGCATCCTTATTTATAATAGCCAGAAGCTGGAAAGAACCCAGATGTCCCTCAAAGGAGGAATGGATACAGAAAATGTGGGATATTTACACAATGGAATACTACTCAGCAATTAGAAACAATGAATTCACAAAATTTTTAGGCAAATGGTTTGATCTGGAAAATATCATCCTAAGTGAGGTAACCCAATCACAAAAGAATACACATGGAATGCAATCTCTGATAAGTGGATATTAATTAGCCCAGAAGCCCTGAATACCCAAGGCACAAATTGCATACAAATGACGCCCATGAAGAAGCATGGAGAGGTTCCTGATCCTGGAAAGGATTGATCTAGCATTGGAGAGGAATATAAGGACAGAGAAAAAGAAGGGAGGTGATTGGAGAAGGGATGGAGAGAAGAAGGTTTATGGGACATATGGGGGTGGGGGATCCGGGAAAGGGGAAATCATTTGGAATGTAAACAAAGAATATCGAAAATAAAAATATTTATAAAAATTAAAATAAAATGTATGTAACTGGTTTTATAGAAAAAAATAAAAATAAAAATAAAAGAAAACACTTCCCAGAAGATTTCACCTCAGTGATGCTGGTCTCTTCTTAATCACTGCTAATTTCTTAGCTATAGCTAACCAGTATCAATATTCACAGTAACACAAAAGTTTGCTTTAGTGGTTCTGGTATCTTGTTAATCACAGCTGATTCTTCAGCCCCAGCTATCCAAAACCACAGAATCTTCACAATCAAAAAATAGTTTGAGTTGCAATAAAAAAAATAAACGTACTAGAGGAAAACAAGATCTGATTAAAGTTTTCATTAGGCTTGACATATCCAGACCAACTTTCCATAAACTGACTACATGTCCACTGTTACTTAACAATCACAAATGTATTCAAATGTATACTGGGCTGGTTTTGTGTGTCAACTTGACACAGGCTGGAGTTATCACAGAGAATGGAGTTTCCGTTGGGGAAGTGCCTCCATGAGATCCAACTGTGGGGCATTTTTTCAATTAGTGATCAAGGTGGGAGGGCCCCTTGTGGTTGGTGTCATCTCTGGGCTGTATTCTTGGGTTAAGAGAGCAGGCTGAGCAAGCCAGGGGATGCAATCCAGTAAGGAACATCTCTCCATGGCCTGTGCATCAGCTCCTGCTTGCTAACTTGCTTGAGTTACAGTCCTGACTTCCTTTTGTGATGAACAGCAATGCAGAAGTGTACGCTGAATAAACCCTTTCCTCCTCAACTTGCTTCTTGATCATGATGTTGTGCAGAAATCGAAATCCTGACTAAGACAAATTGGTACCAGGAGTGGGGTATTCCTATGACAACCTGACCATGTTTTGGGGAGGACTGTGGAAGTGGAACTTTGGGCTAGATGATCCATTCAGTGTTAAGAGCTCTGTGGAATGTTCTGTAGAAGCTTGGAAGATAATGTTGAGAACAGTGCAGAAGATGGAGGCCTGGTTTGTGAAATTTCAGGGGGAAGATTAAAGACTCTTACAGTGGTCATGTTTTGATTGTGAAGATTTTGAGTGGATCTTAAGCCCAATGAAAGAGCTGTTGGTTATTCCCAAGCTAAGTGTGCCACTACTGCACCCTTAAGAGTTATCAAGCCATTATATCATTTTTTTGTTGTTGTTGTTCATAGATATCATCAGTGAGTGTAACTGTTGGTCACTTCCCTCTTTGGAAGTTTTCAGAGTACCTTCTGGTATGAAAGCCAACCCTCAAAGAGGAGGCTTTAAGATCAATACTAGCTCAAGATTCTCTAGACCCTGTGTCTAAAGTGTTTGACATATTCAGCTATAGAAATTACTCAGACTGAAGGCTGAATCATTGTCCTTATACTGGCAAGATAATCTTGAAAAACCATGACTAATATCTCAAAAGGGGATACCATTTGAAATATAAATAAAGCAAATATCTAATTAAAAGAAGAAGAAGAAAGTGGCTTCCCATGCCTAATGTTGGGCACTGTCAACCTAGAAGGATAATTTTCTTCTTTTTTTGGTGTTTTTTATTATTAGATATATTCTTTATTTATATTTCAAATGATTTCCCTTCTCCTGGATCCCCCCTCCCCAAGAGTCCCAGAAGCCCTCTTTCCTCCCTCTGTTCCCCAATTAACCCCTTCCTGCTTCCCTGTTCTGGTATTCCCCTACACTGCTGCACTGAGCCTTTCCAGGACTATGGGCCTCTCCTTCTTCTTGTGCATCATTTGTGTTTCTTGGGTATTCCAAGCTTCTGGGCTAATATCAGCTTATCAGTGAGGGCACACCATGTTTGTTCTTTTGTGATTGGGTCAACTCACTCAGGATGACATTCTCTAGTTCCACCCACTTGTCTAAGAATTTTACGAATTTGTTGCTTTTAATAGCTGAGTAGTATTCCATAGTGTAAATGTACCACATTTTCTATATCCATTCATCTGTTGAGGGACATCTGGGTTCTTTCCAGCTTCTGGCTATTATAAATAGGGCTGCTTTGAACATAGTGGAGCATGTGTCCTTATTACATGCTGGAGAATCCTCTGGGTATATGCCCAGGAGTAGAATAGTGGGGTCTTCTTTTAGTGTCATGCCCAGTTTTCTGAGGAAGTGCCAGACTGATTTCCAGAGTGGTTGTGCCAGCTTGCAACCCCACCAGCAGTGGAGGAGTGTTCCTTTTTCTCTACATCCTTTCATTTAAACTTTTACTTAATAAAAATTTCATTTAAAATATATGTGTACATGTATATGTATTTTACCAACCTACATGTATTATAACTATTTTAAGTAACTAATAGTGTGACTCCTTTTGATTTTTCAGACATCTGTACAGTTATTTTATCTTCCTCTCTTCTATATTTATCTATCTCCCCATTTACAGGCTCCCCATCTATTTTCCATTTAATCTTTCAGATTACTTACATATTGCAACTACACTCTCTGTTTTTCTTTCCACTCACATCTTCTTCCATTGAAAATGGTCTCTTACTACCTTCCTAGTTTTTAAAGTTACTTCATGTTATGTACATAGTGTCTACTCCCATATTCAGATTTGCAACTAGGAACCTCCGATGAGAAAGAACATGAGCTATTTCTTTCTGAGTCTGGGTTATTGCACTTAGATAATCTTTATGAGTTCACTTCACTAACCTGAAAATGTTATGATTAAAATTGAATCTATCATCTTGCACAACCACTAATTTCAAGTGAAAGGCCTATGTGTAAAACCCAAAACACTGAAACTGCTAGAAAAAAGAAAAACAAAACAAAACAAAATATAGTCAGTCTCCCACAGGATATAGATATAGGAAAAGTTTTTTTGAATAGGACTGTACTTACAGAAAAATCTAGGCCAGAATTGCCAAGTGGGACTTCATAAAACCAATATCATCTATAGAGTTAACAAAATCTGGACATTCTTGGACGTCTGTCTTTTCTCTTTTACATGGGCATATAACCTAGTTTATAAACAAAAAGCAATGAAACACCTCATCTTGGCATGTATCCCACAGACCCCTAATGATAAATAGTCAGTCTGGATTTCTTATTTTAGAAACGGATGGAAAAGTCACCATCTTCCCAAAAGAGTCCTAAAGAATGGCATGAAAATGTTGTTTGTCCTACTAACTCCCTGGCATTTATTTAAGAATCACCCTCATCCCAAATCCATAATTTCTCTTGGAAAGGAATATTAAATAACATATCAAAGGTCAAGGGGTGTACTGGAGAGAGAAGAAATTGCAAGGGTCTGAAGCTCATTGCATTGCTGATTTTGTCCATTTAATAGCAATTTTGAATCTGAATCAGATCAGCAGGAAACCAAGTCAATAGCAGAAGCTAAGCGCGGAGGAACCATGACTATGTTCCACCCTTACATCCTTTCCAGTCAACACCAAGACAGAGGAGGCATGCACTTGGATGCATCTCTATTTGTAAGTTTCTGATAGATCTCATTTTATGTTGCCTTTACAGCTATAGTGCTATCATGAATGTGTGACCATGTTTGACAAGTGCAAAAACTCCCATAAAGCTAGACATTGTTTCTACTCATACACCACTGTTTATCCTGGTTCTGGGCAGGAAGAAGATATATTAAGGTGCTAAGAGGAACCATAAGATTTGTCCGTATTATTTGAAGTGGATACAGATAATTTACAACCAATGAATATGTAGTGCTTAACTTAAAAGGTTTCAAATGTAAGATGCAACTATATTGTAATAGGCCACTGCCTTAGGAGACAGAGAAAAATATTATGAGGCCTTTAGTGCATGCAGATAACTCTGGTTCTATTACCATTCGATTGTAATGGCAAAAGCCATGTATGAAATATAATAAATCACAGTGCACAAGAGCCTCAGCTTGGTGAACAATATTTCCTATGAAAGCAATTTTAGGCACCAGAAAGGCATACACATGAGTTTTCTTCCCTGTGAGATTTCCATAAAGATAACAAACTTACTAGTGATCATCCAACCTTATACCTAAAACTACAAATCTTATTTTGCATGGTTATTGTGAGCCCAACGATGAAATTGATATTTCCATATGCCACTGAATGGAACATGTATGGCTTGAGAGAAATTCTGAGTTTGAAAAGTTTGCCTGTGGTATTCAGAGCACAGAAATTATGGTAAGTAAAAATGGATTGTGGTGGTCGGAACTTTTGCATTTACTGACAATGTTTAAAGAAACCAAACACAAGGTGCAAGTTACAGAAGAATTCTGCATACAAGTGAGATTTGTCAGGATTAGTTAGAGGATTTGAAAGACAACTAGGAAATCATCTCTGAAAAAGGAACTGTCTTGAAAGTTGCTAGGAGCAGATTCCTAGTCAGTTAAAGTTCTTGCAGTCTTAGAGGCTGTCATGACAGGCAGAGCTGCTACTCATGTTACATACTTTGAAGGAACTGAAATTGCAATGTTCCTCACTATTGGACTTATTAAAAATACATCGGGAGAAAAATGAATGCTCTTAATATGGAAAATCAGAAATAGTCGCAGATAATGTGCCTCATGAATCTTTAGGAAGAAACAGAATAAAGGAGATAGCTACAGTTTTATCATAGTGAAAAAAATAGAGCACTTCTTTAATTTTAGGAAAATTACTAAAAATTTTAGTGGCATAACTTCAGAAATGATTAATGACAGAATCCTGAGGACCAGTGGCTATTGTCCTGTAAGAAGAACATAACTGAACCCAAGACAAGGTGCAGGTTCAGACATGAGGATGGGCTGTGACTGCCCCTTGTTTTGGCCTGAGTGGGCCCACTCTGCTAGAGAAATCACAACATTTCTTCAACTTGATGAAGTACTTAATATTCTTGTTTTATTTTTATATGCCATATGGGTGCACTTTCTTTAATTGTGGTCATAAACTAAGTATCTGTTCAAAGTACCCAGGCATGAAATGCTTTTCCATAAATCATTTGGAACTATTTTTAAGTGGTAGGGCAGTCTGCTCTGCTCACGTAGACAAAACAACAAAAGTGTACCCAAAACAACAACAACAACAACAACAACAACAACAACAACAACAACAAAAACACTTTCCAGACCTCCTGAAGCTTGTCAATTTTTGGGTTTTTTGTTTGTTTGTTTGTCTGTTTGTTTTTTGATTTTTGAGACAGGGTTTCCGGCTGTCCTGGAACTCACTTTGTAGATGAGGCTGGCTTTGAACTCAGAAATTCACCTGCCTCTGCCTCCCAAGTGCTGGTGCATGTGCCACTACTGCCCAGCTAGCTTGTCAATTTTTTAATCTGGTTGGTTTATGCCATAAACTTAAAACACTTTTTACAATTTATGGCATATATTACTTTAAAACTTCATACATTGTAATTCACATATTTTGGTTCAAAATTAATGTTGTAGAGAAGATCAGCTATGAACTACTGTGAGAAACAAGGTAATGGGGTTGAAGAGATGACTCAGTGATGGTGCACACATAGAGCTCTCAGCCAGAATTGAGTTCCCAGCTCTCCTATTGTGTAGCTTAAAAGGACCCTGACTCCACTTCCAGGGGATTTGCCAGTTCCCTTCACAGAAGCCTACATGCATGTGCACACACCCTATGTATTCACATATACACATAATTAAAATAAAATAATACCTATAAGGTGCTGTTTGTTCTTTTTTTCATTGTATGCTTACAACTCAGTGCCATTACACATAGACTATTATGCAATTATCATCATTATTTCTAAAATTTCTCCTTTGGCCCTACAAGAAGATCTGTAATGAGTCTTTAGTCAACTCTCTCCAGTCCATAGTAAACTCTTTTTGCTAATTTCCTTAACAATTGGTAATTTCTATGCTTGACTATTGTGAATAAGTTTTTTGAGTAGTGAACAAACTGTTATCACATTTTTAAAAATTCCTGTCTTGGTAACAAGGCTGAGGATAAAACTTATCATTCTGATGACTTACTATACTAGTAATGTATGTGTTTCCAATTTCCTCAGATTCTGACTCACATTTATTTTCTTTGCTTGTTTTTAGTTATAGTGACCTGACTAGTGAGAAAGAGTAGTGTCTTGTAGTTTTGGATGTCGTTTTCTTTTGCTATTCATGTCCTTATGCTTATTTGCCTAAGTTTGTTTTCTAAGGCTAATTTTTTATTATTATCTCTAGTTTATTTTTTGTGTATTTTATTGTTCTTGCTATGTTATAGTTCTTTAGCTATGGGGAATATAAAATTCGTATCATATTTTTTATTCCTTTTTTGTGGTTTTGTTTCTCATGCTTATTTCTCTGAAAATCTTGATGAAATCCATTTATATTTTTGATTATTGTTTTTACTTTTGATAGAATGTATAAATATCTATACCAAATTCCATGCTATAAAGATTAAATTTTATGTTTTCTTAAAAGAATTTTATCATAGTACCTTTCATATTTATTATGTACTAATTTTTAATTAATTTTTGTTTATATTTTGAAATTACCATTCATTCTTTTATCCATTTAAACTAGCATCTATTGAAGATGCTGCCATTTTCTCATTAAATAAAACCAGGTATTTTGTCAATAATTGTTTAGGCATAAATGGTTTATTTATTTATTTATTTATTTATTTTTATTTTTCCAGACAGGGTTTTTCTGTGTAGCCTTGGCTGTCCTGGAACTCACTCTGTAGACAAGGCTGGCCTCGAACTCAAAAATCTGCCTGCCTCTACCTCCCAAGTGCTGGGATTAAAGGCTTGCGTCAACACCGCCCGGCTGAATAGTTTAATCTCAAGACTCATTTTTCAATTCTGTGAGTTCGACTGTTTTTGTGCTGTTGCCTTCATGGTACATTATTATTTTAGCTTTGAGGTAGGTTTGGAATTTAAGGTACTTAGGTCTTCTGATATTGTTATTTTGGGGGGATTTATATAATAAATTAAATATAACAAAGCAAGAAATGTATTTCTTCTAATTGCAGCAGACAATGTAGGTAAATCAATGAAATAAAGAAAATTGGGAGAGTACAAATATGTTGACATTGGGAACAGTCTTATGTGACAAGTGTTTCTAATAACTAAAGAAAGAAGTTAGAAAACACACAAGGAAGCATGGAGAAGAAAATTATTTGTTTCTTTTTTATGATATTTTTATTTGGTTGCTATGGGAAGTATAAACAGTAATCAGAGTATATTATATAAAAAAAAAGTCTATTTTCAGTAAAAGAAAGGAGAAGGAAGGAAAGAAAGAAAGAAGGATGGGCAGAAGACACATGCATCCAAGTCTCTGCAATGAGTCAAGGTATTGATCAGAGTATAATTTGAAGTATTCATATCGATAGAATTTCTCTGAGACTTTCTGTTATATGTTAGTGTTTACTTTGTATTTTGAGACATGTTCACATAAAGACACAAGAAATCATATGCAGAGACATGCTATCCTTCCCATTCTGTTGCCCCTAGTAACATCTTATATTATAGATAATCCAGTATTAGGCAACTAATGGATCTTTCTATAACTATTAAGTTTTTATTACTTATATGCATTAATGTGCTTAATGAACTTCAACTGATTGTTTTCATACTTAGGTTTGGCAACCTTAACACTGAAAATGCAGGTCGAATCTATTTGCAAGCACATGGCACTTACCTCTATGTACAGTAACTTTGTCCAAACCCCATTGCAGTCCCCTAACCTGTAATAAACCCTAATCCACTTCCTACTTCTGAAAGTTGTCAACACAATGTAATTATACAATGTGTGATATTTGAGGGTGGACTTTTCCATTAAGCAGAATGGCCTTTATTCTGTGTAGGTTGCCATATTTGTCATTCCTTTTCCCCCATTTTTATTATGGATTTGTTCACTTAGTGTAATATATATGGAGGTTTGTCATTAGAATAATGTTTTGGTTGCTCACTGTGTAAGATTACTAAGAATAAAGCTGCAGTGAATAATTGTATACACATTGTGTGTGGACCTATGTTTTCAATATTGTGGGATGGCTCCCCAAGAGCAGCCGTCTTGTGTGGGAAGTGGCTGCCTAGTTTCAGAAGAACCTACTGTACAGTGCTCCAGAAACATTGCACTATTTGGCATTCCAACCAGCAATAAATGAATGATTCATTTTTCTCTAATGTTTTAAGTGTCTTTGTTGATGGAACTGAAATGCTAAACTGTAGCTATTTAAGGAAAGAAGAAAATGAAACAGAGAAACAAAACAAGCAACCTACACGCCTCTTCCTTCTGTAGCTGAAAAGATCCTGTCTTCCAGTTTCATTGCTTTAACCATATAATTTCTTTGGGAGATTTTGTTATCTATAAACTCTGCAGAGTTCTGGGGGCTCTGTCCCCAGATCAGCTAGTAAAAGCATACAATCTGCTTCACATTATTAAGTTTTTACCCATTTATATGTATCATATTCTGTGTCTAAAAGGGAGAAAATTCTTATATCATGAATATGCCAGACCTTCTCAACTGTTAACAGAATTCCCTGATCTCTGTGTTAACATTTCTCCAATCATTCTGAAGCCCATCATTTTGTGTTTTTATCACTGCAAGCTAAACACTTCATGTGACCATTACCAGAGTCATTCTAAACAGTCTTATGAACTGTGAAACAGTTGGTACATTTTCAGATGCATTATTCTTAGCAGTTTCTTCCAAATATACAGATTTTATTTTTGTTTTGGGTAGCTGGCAAAGATAATGGGTAAGTGTTCTAAGGGGAGCTGTAGCTCAGGGGCGACTGATTTTGGAGTGATTAATATCACCCAACTCATGATCCAGTAGATGAGAGAACATCTGACAGCAGAGATGACAGGTGTTGTAAAATCCACACAATGATTTGAAAGCAGCGCACATTTAGAATTCATTGCCTAGGACTCCCGTGCAGCAAGTCAGAGCTTCATCTTAAGAGAAAATTAAATAAAAGGCTTGGTGCACATATATCCTTTCACTAAAAAACAAACAAATAAATAGAAAATTGTCTCTAATTTCTGTTTTTTTCTTCTTCTGATGTTCTTTAATTTAATTGATCTTTGGGTAATGAAGAAAATCACTGCAATTTAAGAAGTTATGAAGCTACTTTGTGATATATTTGGGTGTTCCGATTCCTTCTGAGATTAGTGTCTATCACCAGGAGAGGTAATTAACCTTTGAAACTATTCCTTAGGTAGTCTCACCCAGGGGTTTGTTTTAAGTTCTGGTTTAGCTCACTTGCCTACTTCCGTTTAATCACTTTAGGCTGCAGCTAATGTCCCAAAGTTGGTAGACAAAAAGGTGACCCTTTCAGGGACTCTTGAGCAGTGGGAATCCCTAAACTGCCTTTTAATGCTCATTACTTAGACTCCAGGTGGGAATATTCTGTTTCCTCATTGCATCTGATGCCCTTCTGAATGATAATTTTGCAATTGCTTTTTTTTCTATATTCCTTTTTTGTTTGTTTTGTTTTTTCGAGACAGGGTTTCTCTGCGTAGCCCTGGCTATCCTGGAACTCACTCTGTACACCAGACTGGCCTTGAATTCAGAAATCTGCCTGCCTCTGCCTCCCAAGTGCTGGGATTAAAGGTGTGCGCCACCACCACTGCCCAGCTTTTTTTTCTTCTCTATTATACTGAACGACACACACAGGTCATTCTCTGATGGATTATGTTTGTATGTGGGTCTATCATTCGCTGACTATGTTACTTAGGATAATATGATAACAGAATCTGAAGATGTCATTATTGTTATGGTTTGAATTAAAATGGTTCCCCATGGCTCATACATTTCAATGTTTGGTCCCAAGTTGGTGAAATTGTTTGAGAAGAATTAAGAGTTGTAGCCTTGTTGGAGGAAATGTATCATTGGAGACAGGATTTGAGGTTTCAAAAGAATCTAACTATCCCCAGTTAGCTTTCTGTCTCCAGTCAAGATGTATGCTCTCAAATATGTTTGTCACCATGCCTTTCCTGTCCAATGTGGGCTCTGATGCTCTGAAATTGTAAGCCATAAATTAAATACCTCTCTTCCAAGTTTCCTTAGGAATAGTCACTTATTTAAGTAAGAGAAAAGTTACTATGAAAAATATTAGTCACAAAGAATTTTGTCCCAAACCCTAAATTTTACATAAGCAATGTTTATGCATGTTTTAATATGTAAACTTATGCATAAGTGCTTTGTAAGTCTTTAAACAATATTCAGCATAACACTGCATTATTTTCACAACAATAATGTACATTTACAAAGCAATTATTTATTTTATAATAAAAAGGATGGTTTAAATTATTTTTTTAATTAATTTTTAATATTTTTATTTTCTATATTCTTTGTTTACATTATAAATGATTTCCCCTTTCCCGGATCCCCCCTTCCCATATGTCCCATAAACCTTCTTCTCTCCATCCATTCTCCAATCACCTCCCTCCCTTTTCTCTGTCCTTATATTCCCCTCCAATGCTAGATCAATCCTTTCCGGGATCAGGACCCTCTCCCTACTTCTTCATGGGAGTCATTTGTTATGCAATTTGTGCCTTGGGTAGTCAGGGCTTCTGGGCTAATTAATATCCACTTATCAGAGATTGCATTCCATGTGTATTCTTTTGTGATTGGGTTACCTCACTTAGGATGATATTTTCCAGATCAAACCATTTGCCTAAATATTTTGTGAATTCATTGTTTCTAATTGCTGAGTAGTATTCCATTGTGTAAATATACCACATTTTCTGTATCCATTCCTCCTTTGGGGGGTATCTGGGTTCTTTCCAGCTTCTGGCTATTATAAATAAGGCTGCTATGAACATAATGGAGCATGTGTCTTTATTGCATGCCGGGGAATCCTTTGGGTATATGCTCAGGAGAGGTATAGCAGGGTCTTCCAGAAGTGTCATGTCCAGTTTTCTGAGGAACCGCCAGACTGATTTCCAAAGTAGTTGTACCATCTTACAGCCCCACCAGCAGTGGAAGAGTGTTCCTTTTTCTCCACATCCTCGCCAACACCTGCTGTGTCCTGAGTTTTTGACCTTAGCCATTCTGACTGGTGTGAGGTAAAATCTCAGGGTTGTTTTGATCTGCATTTCCCTAATGACTAATGATGTTGAGCATTTCTTAAGGTGCCTCTCAGCCATCCGAATTTCTTCAGGTGAAAATTCTTTGTTTAGATCTGTACCCCATTTTTAATAGGGTTATTTGGTTCCCTGGGGTCTAACTTCTTGAGTTCTTTGTATATATTGAATATTAGCCCTCTATCAGATGTAGGGTTGGTGAATACCCATTCCCAATTTGATGGTTGCCATTTTGTCCTTTTTACAGTGTCCTTTGCCTTATGTAATTTTATGAGGTCCCATTTGTCAATTCTTGATCTTAGAGCATAAGCTATTGGTGTTTTGTTCAGGAACTTTTCCCCTGTGCCCATGTCCTCAAGCGTCTTCCCCAGTTTCTTTTCTATTAATTTCAGTGTGTCTGGTTTTACATGGAGGTCCTTGATCCACTTGGAGTGAGATGGTTTAAATTCTTAAGTGAATGACCTGGAGCACTAGTTAGAGTATTCAGTATATTCTATACTTCGTTTCTCCTAGTAACATTGCCAGGTAAACTCTAAAATTTCAAAACACTTTGTATTCCTGTTTAAAATTGTGGTTTATCAGACTTTCTTTGAGGTTTTGGGTCTTTCACTCTTTTGGAATCTACATATAAATTGCTGTGTTCTGTCGAGTTTTGTATAGTGAAATACATTTCAAGGCCAAACATCATGATTTTAAAAACAGACAGAGAACAATTATATTTGACAAACAATTTTCACATGACCTGAAAATGTCTTAGGATTAAAAAAATGATGCTTTTATACTCTGATTTTGTTAGACGTGTTTTTGTAGTGAAAACTTGTGGGATCTTTTCCCTTCACTTTACAGACTGATTGAACAAGTTAGAAAAGTTTCGATGCAGGTTTTGAATTTTACCTTTCTTTGCTCAGTAGAGGAAGATTTCCCATAAGAATCACCAAGTGCATACTAGTGTGGTTACAACTAATACTGCAATCATTGCAATTATAATGAATACCCAGGAGATGATAGTGCCTTCAGGTTTAGAAGGAGTACAGATTTCGTGCTGAAAACACTTGACAGAACTGTAAAGATACATCTAGTGTTGAAAATAGAAGGTACTTACTTACCTTTTGTTGAGTTTAGATATATAAACTTCCTCTCCTAACAAGATCCATGATGTTCTCAGTTTCACACTAGTCATGAGGAAATTTTAATGCCATTCAGAGGCCACACTGAAGAGCAACTATCCCCAAATTTCAGAAATTTCTTTACCTTATGAATTTGCCTTCATATTGTTTTTAAATCTTTTTTAAAATTGAAAATAGATTCTTTTCTTACACAATAGAGGCCAACCACAGTTTCCTTTCCATCCACTCCTCCTAGGGGCCCCTTCCCATACTCCTCTTTCCCCCAGATATACTCTCCCTCTATTTCCTCTTCAGAAAAGAACAGATCTCCAAGAGACAACAGCCAAACAGGACAAAACAAGATACAATAAGACAAGGAGAAATCCCTCTTACTGAAGTTGGAAAAGGCAACATACCCAATAGGGGAAACAGAGTCTCAAGAGCAGCCAAAAGGGGCAGAGAAACACCCATTCATATTGTTATGAGTCCCATACAAACACCAAGCTAATAGCCAGAACATATAAACAGAGGACCTGGAGTGGACCCATGTGAGCCCCACGGTCACCAGTTAAGTCTTTGTGAGCCCATTTGAACCCATTAATTTATTAAGTGGGCCATATTCTCTAGTGTCCTTGATCAACTTTGACTCCTACAATATTTTTCTTCCACTTCTTTAGCATCATTCCCAAGTTTCTAGGAGACCTCCATTTTAGGCTCTCTTTATGTATGCTGTCAGCTGTGGGTCTATGCACAAGCTCCTATCTGCTGCCAGCAGAATCCTCTGCTGCTGCTGTTTTTGGTGATCATCCCACGCTACTGGCATCTCCATCCGCTGGGGTCTTCTGCTGTAACTAGGATTCACCAATAGCCTCTCATAGGCTCTCTTCATGGTGCCAGGCCTGAACACCATTGTATGACTCCTTCAGTCTTGGGCTATCAACTACAACTGAGGCTGTACCTTTACCATCGGCCTTCCATGGACTTTCACAGTGCCAAGCCTCAGCTGCTCTTCATGACCCCTTCATGCCTTCAAAACCAGTACCACCTATGTGACTTACACATTACCAAGTATAGCTGCAGCACACCTCAATGATCCTGGTCTCTTCTTAATCATCACTAATTTCTTAGCTCCAGCTAACAAGAATCAATTGTCCCAGTAGTCTCCTTCTCTTAACTCTAAAGCCAGGGACACATGGCCAAAACTGCCAAGTTTTGCTGCTTGTAGGAGCTGGAACATAGCCCCCCTTGTTCTATTACATTATCACTAGCTTCCTCTTTTCCAACTCCTTTACTGCCTAAGCTTGGCTGTCCTGGACCTTGCTCCGTAGATTAATTTTGAACTCTGAGATCTGCATGCCTGTTTCCTGGGATTAAAGGTATGTTCCACCATGCCTGGTCTTAAGCTTTTCTTTACCTAGAACTTGTTCTGTACCATGCTGGTCTTGAACTCAGAGATCTGCTTTGCTTTGTCTCCTGGGATTAAAGGTGTGTACCACCATGCCTGGATCTAAACTAACTTGGTACGAGCATGCCCCAAAGTTCCACTCCCTTAGTTTGTTATCTCTTTGAACATAGGATTTAGCTCTCTTTTACTTCCTGGTGCCCCCTTTAATACCCAAATGATATATTTTATACTTTTCCTTTCTCATCTTACTATGCTTGTTTAAAATGCTCTTCATGACATTTAACCAGAGAACAAAGTCTATAATGTAATGGGCATTTCTGAGACTTCCTTTGTCAATGCAATTAATCTGAGTCTCTTTACCTTAGCCTCAGGCAGACTCTTTAGACAAGGGCAAAATGTAGCCACATTCTTCACCAAAATGCCACAAAAAGAGTCTACAGGCCACATATTGAAATTCTCCACAGAAACCTCTTTGGCCAGGTCCACACAATTCAAAACACTTTCAGTAATAAAGTCTTCCATATTTCTACTAGGATAGCTCATTAAACCCCATCTAAAGCTTTCCACTACTTTCCAAATCCAAAGTCTGAAAATCTACATTCTTCCAAACAAAAGCATGATCAGGCCTATTACAGCAATACCCCAGTCCCTGCTCCCAACTTCTGTCTTAGTTAGGGTTTGACTGCTGTGAACAGACACCATGACCAAGGCAAGTCTTATAAAGGACAACATTTAACTGGGCTAGCTTGCTGGTTCATAGGTTTAGTCCATTATTGACCAAGCCAGTTCAGTCAGTCAACAGGTTCTTCAGTGCAGGAGTGAGGATTAAAAAAAAAAAAAAAAGATACTTAGAAAACATTGTATCATGACCCCAGCCATTTTGAGGGTGAGGCAGGCTTATTTTTCCCCAATCTGCTTTTATACCATTTTAATTACATGCAAGTAATAAGGGCAAACAGTATAATAAGCACAAATAGTCAAGGAACAAGCAAGGCAATAAACAAATTCCCATGATCATTGTTTCTAAGCGCTTATCAGGATGACAAAAATATCTGAGCCTACTATCTTGTTCAAGTCCAATATCAGATTGCCTGAAGCCTGGTTCTTTTGTTCCACCCTAAAATTAAGATTCCTGCCTGAACTTGCCTAAAATTAGATTCCTGCTTGAGCTTGTTTCCTTGTCATGGTCTAATGTCAGATTCTTGCCTGAAGCCCATTTCCTTGTCCTTGGTCAATGTCAGATTCCTGCCAAGCGGCCCCAAAAGTTCCCTACACATTATCATCAACACTGGAGGAACATGGCAGCATCTAGGCAGGCACAGTGCAGGCAGAGTTGAGAGTTCTATATCTTCATCTGAAGACTGCTAGCAGATACTGGTTTCCAGGTAGCTAAAATGAGGGTATTAAAGCCCACACCCACAGTCACACACCTGCTCCAAGAAGGCTATACTCCCTAATACTACCACTCCCTGGGCCAAGCATATACAAACCCTGTGCCAATCATATACAAACCATCCCAGCCCATTAAAGACACTAGAATGTAGGTAGGGGTGAAGGCTCCAAGCCCACTAGCTCCACCTCTCTATGTTCAATATGCTGTGTGGGAGTTGTCTTCAGCAATGGGTTGGTTTACTATCAATCTTTAGAGGGCAATCTTCTTAATTCTATTGAAGCATTTTTTTTTTAGTAAAAATTCATAAGTAGATTAAAAATAACACATTTGCTAAGTCTGTAAGTTTCACTTGAACAGCAAGTTTCAATTTATGCTCCATAATTTTTATTTAGAAATTCCTTGATGGCTCACATATTTCTACTATATCTTTAATTTTTTCTCCAAGACAGTGTTTTAAAATTTTAACATCTATAATTTTTAAAGGATAATAGAGAAGATTAAAGTATTTTTGGCAAATTGGTTCTCCCAATAAAACACATAAAAGAGCACTTACCCCACCCCCTACCCCCCACCCAGACAAAAAAAAAATCGAGCAGTTTTGATGTTCTCTTCCTGAGAATAAATAACTTGCTTTCGAAGAGAGGGCAGTGCCTTCAAAGCTCTGCTTCTTTAAAAGAGGTCCCATCACATAACATCCTCTGTTCTTTCAAGTGAAAAGGTTTTACCAGGTTTGAATTAATTCATAAGCGCTCTTGGAGATTAGTAAAAAGGCCACCTCTCACCCCTGTAAACGAAAAAGAAAAAATATTTTTCTTAAGCTTAGAAAAAAAATGAATAATAGTCTCTTAAATCCCTAAGTAGAGTTCAATGTTTGATTTTATAAATCCAGTAGCTAAGGGTCAGGTCATTTTTTAAATATCACACCACATCACAAAACACACACACACACACACACACACACACTTTAATCTTTTTTTCTCTTAAGAATTCATCAAACAGAAGATAAATGTAGTAAATTCATGTTGTCAACAATACGAACAGTAATATAAAATGACAGTTAAAACTACAGATAAGTAATCATTCTTCTTTAGCCCTTAGACCACCCTATATTTTACTATGTGTATTTGAACATAATACACAATCTCATAAATCTAGAGCATAAAGGAGAACTTGCCACAAGTTTCTGTATAGTTCCAAGGCCAAAGCTATAAGGTCAAGTGACTATGAGCAAAAACCTCTGAATTAATGGAAAACAATAAAACTCTCTTCACTAAAAGTTTATTAACCCAGACATGACATAGTAACACAAAATTGATCACCAGAGTGACCTACAGGTATCGAGAATACATAAGAGGACATGCAAAATGCTGTAAGTACTTATTTAAAATTTTTGACATGTTTTCATTATCATCATTTTGATAAAAATCAGATATTTTAATTATCAGTATGTTCAGTTATTACATCCTGAAATTTTGATGTATTTCAATCTGTCAGCTTTTGTTTTATTAACTTGCTGTTTTTCTTAAGTAGAAGAAACTTCATGTATTTTTATATATTGTCTTTGAATATTTAGTAATTTGTTTTAGACATAGAACTAAATTAACAGTAACATAAATGAATGTGCATATTATTCTTCCTGATAACAGTATCAGGATGTAATGGTTTTACATCCATTAGTAAAATTGTGTGTTAAAAAAAGTGTTTTAGAAATCACTAAAATATGGTAATTAACATTAAACAATAAGAATTTAAGCTCTAATGTTTCATAACATGTTCTAGGTTCTTTATGCATGTCTTTTACTCCAGTAGTCCAGTTTTTACATAAAATTTAATATATATTGAACATAATGTGTTTTTATCTAACCATATTTTTGGAACACTAATTTGTCACTGGTGGGAAACAGTCTTAGAAATAGATAAAAGCTCTATTAGTTACTTTTCTATTTGGTGAATTAAAACATGACCAAAGCAACTTATAAAAGAATACATCTAACTAATTGGTCTTAATTTTCCAGAAGACTCTAGTTCACAGTGTCAGATTGACAGCATTGCCATCCTGGCTTTAGCAACTGAGACCTCACATCTCAAACCACAAGCAGGAAACAGAGAGCATACTGGGGATGGCTAGAGTTTAGAGGACCTTCAAAGCCCTCCCCCACTGACATACTTCCTTTAACAAGGACACAACTTCTAATCCTTCCAGAAAAGCTCCACCAGTGATGGACCTACCATTTAAACATGTGACTCTATGATGTCATTCTAATTCAAACCACCATAGCATATGATAGAATAGATAGAATGAACTACCGTGGAAGCCTGTCCCAGTAATTCCACAACGGGACATTTTACCCACTAAAATGAATCATATGCCAATAATATCTGAAAAGATCTATTACATTACTCTTCCAAACAGCTTCTGAGGAGAAACAGTCTATAGAATGAATATTTAAGTAGTAGTAATTATATGATGTCACATACAGTATAATAAAACACACAAAACTCTAATATATGTTATAACATGACCTGAGAAATAAGTAGTGAGTAGGTGTATTGACCAGTAGTGCATTTGGGAAACTGTATGGTAATAGAAGTTACAATGACTGTTAAATCTGGGAAAATTACCTTGTCAAGCATGAATGCTGAAAATGTATGTGTGTGTGTGTGTGTGTGTGTGTGTGTGTGTAAAACTCCAGGCATTGAGAATTATGCAAAAATTAGTTCAGCTTATTATACTAGTTCATTTCTTTAACAGGAAATGAGTGGGATCAATACTTAGTGAAGACAGACAGAGGAAGGATAACAATGTGTTACCCATTTGTGTCCCTAATGCTTCACCTTGCTGTTCTTATGTCTTTTCTATTTTCAAACTCTATCTTTGCTTCTTGAAGAGTTTTAACTTTATGTTCATGAGTCTGAGCGTGAGTTTTTCTAATTAATTTGTCTTAACTTATCAATCTTGCTGTCTTCAACTATCTAGAAAAGAGGGAAATCCAGTTTATGTTTTTCATCTTTTGCTTTATGTAGAGTGAAATATGCCAGAAGCAAAACATTTGCTACCATAGCATATGCTTTTTGGCATTCAATGTATATCATACATTCCTGCAATGTCATTTAATGCTGAGCTTTGTTTCAGACAAATATATACTTTCTGTAAATGGGTGAGTTTCATTACCTGAAACAAACATCGATGCTGCTGCTCCAGAATCTCTGGTCCTCCCTTAATCTATTAGATCTCGTAATAAACTATAGCAAAGCCACCCTGATTATCCTTACATTTCTTTTATGAAACATGGACTGCAGATTTTTCATATCATAACTTCCTCAGCTGCCAAATTTCCCTTGAGCTGTAGCCTTTTTTCACTTCATGTTTCCTACATGCTTCATATTAATAGATCATTGATGCTCATTCCTTTATTTTCATTGTTTACCTGTTTGTCAGAAGATGCATATGATTGACATTCAGGTTGCATTGAATCAAAGTGAAATAATTTGAATCCAACTGAAAAGCATACCTGTGAATACATAATTCAGGTGCTTAAGGTGACATTGTTACAAAGCAGCAGACCTGAGCACCCCCCTGTAGAGTGCCATGAATTGCTAAGCCATCTCTTATATTACCTCCTTATGCCATACCTGAGTTTTTTTTTTTTCCTTTGATTCCATAGCTTTGCTTCTTTGCATGTAGTTCTGTCAGTTATGTGAGTAAAAACATTAAGAAGGGTAGACCAGTTGGTCCTTCTCCTGAGCAGCAAATACTCATGGGTTTTCCTGCTTGTATTTCTAGCCATTCTCAGCCTCATTCACATCTGCATTCCTTGTCTTCTTGACTGTTTTTTTTTTTTTTTTTTTTTTGAAATCCATCCTCAATTTATTATAGCTGCTACGCTGCTACGTTCATACGGTCAGAAAGTCTAAAGATCTTGGAAGGAAGCTTTCTCATATCATGGTTCCTATTCGACGATTTAGTCTGTGTGATTCATCTCTTCATAATTAATATGATTGAGTTCTGAAGACACCTATCTCTAATATTTTCTGCAATTGAGCCTTTTGTATGCTTTTTCTTCTCTGCCAAGTACCTCTTTTCCTGCTTTAGTGACTTCTCTTATAAATGCATCTTTAGTTACTACCAAAGAACCCTTGCATGCGATCTGTAACCCACATGGTTAAGTTCTAGTTCTAGTTATAATAGATTTCTAAAGAGAATTTACTTTAATAAAACTCTAGCAGCAATTTCAGTATTGATAGTACTTCAGCTTGATATTTTCCCATAACCATGACTCATATTTATATACTACTAACAATGTTATTAACTTCTCCCTGTGGCTAAAGAAGCTTTGTTCTCCTGAAACAATGGTAGCCTGAATATAACTGTCTTAATTTGTTTAGTATTTGATAGTGGTTCTTTTGTTCCTTTCAAATAATTGGAAACAACATTTTTGAATTGTCAAAAACAATGCTTGAGTTAGTAACTTCTGTGCATTTTTTTCAATGATTATAAGAATGCAGTTGACTTTGGGTCAAATAGAGCCAATGCGAAATTACAGTACTGTATATCAGGGCACCTTCATCACACAGGCACTTAGAGGTGATGTCCATCCACAGAAAGCACCGTGCAGTGAAAAGAAGCTCTTTGTCTACGGAAAATAGACTGATCTGGACCATAGGAGTGGCCTTCATGGCGTAGTAACCAACCCAGTTGTGACTACATGTGGGTTATTTAGCCCATGTGGCCCAGAAAATAGTCAAGAGATGACTACACCTGAGTTAGCAGCCTCTAAGAATCATCTGAAGCAGAAAAGGAGGTTCTTTTGTTTTAGTCTTTCAGTATTCCTCCTGCACCCTCTATTGACCAAACTTGACATGTGCCAGCTGACATGGGAAAATGTCAGAGATTAGTTTCAATGTGACCAAAAAAAAAACGAAGCAAAGGCTGTATTTGGAACCAAGAAGCATGAACTGGCAAACACACACATACACACACACTTATCACTTCAGTTTGTCTTGCGTTTAAAAGAAATCAGTTACTCCATTTTATTGTAGTGAGTTCTGTTTTAGAAAATATAGGGCCACTTCCTGGGATTTTTCAATTCGAAAGTATAATTGCAATGTGTGTTGTATGGAAGCAGAGCATGCTGCTGTTTTCTAAATAAGGATTACTGTTAGGGTCTGATGCTTTCTGTTTCAGCCAGCCACTTTCTTCTGCACTTCACTGTGGATCATGACTTCTGTGGTATCTTTGTTGTGAGCGCGTATGAAAAAGAAATGTAGGTGAGAGGTAAATGCATAGACTTAATGTTGAACGTAATTCGAAAAGTTGTTGAAAGTTTGGTCTCCAAGTTAAATACATGTTAATATTCAGTACACTTAGTCTTTGTATGTGCATTTGTTTAAATGAAAAATTATTTTTAACGTTTTGTTCTCTTTTTATCCTGAGAGACATAGTATTAATTGTATGTGTATATGTATATGTATATATATATATATATATATATATATCACAATACCTTTTACTATTTTAGATAAAAATATTTGAAAATAAAATAAATTGATAAATTTTATTTCATTTTATGACAGAATCACAGTGTACACATTCTTTTTCTTTGGTTGGTTGATGGTGGTGATACACATATATTGACTAAAGACTGCTGCTGTCTAACTAGATACCTAGCAGTACCTCACAACAAATACTTAGTTTTATCTTGGGTTTGTTGTGTGGTGATTTAGATGAGGCATAGCTGAGCAGGTCTTCTGAGTTGTATAGGGATCTGTCACTCATTTTTGACTCTCTGCACTGGTAATCGTCTTTACTGATTATTTATCTAGGTGCCTTCAAATGTGCAGTCCATCCTAACAATTAAGTTGACCTGAAGCTGTTGTTCTGTCTATCACAGTGACTCAAAAGTTCACAAATCTCCTTCTTTTCAACTTCCAAATTCTTTGTACAGAATAAATATATTTCATATGTTTGCCTTGGTTAGCTTCATGGGAGAAAGGGTTTTGAAAGGATCAATAATATGAATGAAAGAATACGCTGGAACTGGAAGTGCTAGTGAGTGTGCCTGACAAAACACCATTCTGTTTGGTTGACTCCAAATTTTTCTGGGAATAGAACAAAGGAGATACAAAGACTGATTTTCAGTTGAGGGTAGCCTATAAATAAATAAATAAATAAATAAATAAATAAATAAATAAATAAATAAATAAAACAGTTCAAACACATGATTTTCCAGGAGAATGTCCATGTAGAAAAAGAACTTGAACCAGTTTGAAGGACTGGTAGCAGTGTTCATAAAGTTGGTTTCTATGTTTTTATAATGTAGAGGCTAGATAAGTCTTCAGGGAGTATTAGAAGAGAAATAGAGTCATGATAATGCACACACCATGTGTTTCCCTGCATGATGGAGAAACAACCCCTCCAGAATTTAAATCTGAGATTGTGAGTATGGAAGACTGAAGATTCCCAAATGTGGGTATAATTAATGTAATCAAATCTCACCCATTGAAACCTTGCTACATGTGAGTGCATAAATGGTGACTGCTGCCCTAATTCTTCACTTATGCCTTTTCTTTTAGAGAAGGCCCAGTATATCCTGTGTTAGCATCCAATTTGCTATATTGCAATGACTGGGCTTGAATTACTGAACCTATTGCCTCTACCTCAGAAGAGCTTGTATCATCAGGCATGCATCATCATACTTTGTTCATAATGTTTTGATTTGTATTCACACACCATTTTGGATAATAATCTGTACTTTTCTTACTGATGGGAATCAATAGCTTTCTTCACACTGCATTGATATTGCATACATATTGTCTCATTGCCAACTATGATTTAACCCCTAGTTGGTTAGTATTCAAGTGAGAGACTATTTCTTTCTGCCAACTTATGAACTAAAAGGAGTACCTTACACAAAGAAGGTTGAGGTTAAAGCTTTTTAAAAGTTAATAGCTGAATTTACCTTCTGCATCTTTACCTTTGGCTATGTTTTAATTTTTCTCATGCTGGTCTGAAAACATTACATAACTGGAAAGTGAAAATCAGGCTTATTTGATAGCATCGTTTGAGCATAAATGGAATAAAGATATTGGAGAGAAGAAAACTTGAAATTTGATTAAGAAGTGGAAGACCAAAGTGTCACTCCAGTGCCTTGGGCTGGAGTTCCAAAAAGTTGGCCAGGGAATTGAATCCCCCAGTGCTCAGGCTGATGATGGCAAGAATAAAGCTATTTTTAGTCTCTAGGCAACAGCTTCCCTCTGCCAAATTTCCCCAGACTCATACAATGAGAGCATCCATCCCAAAACGATTAATGCAAATTTAGTAATTGTGCACACGGATCATTTCTCTGTCACCCATTTTATCCATAAAATGTGCCTTTTTTCTCCATGCACACATTGCTCATGTTTTGTGCCATTCACCTGTTGCTGGGGGCATGGAACAAATTACCTCTTTGTGTGAGGCTGCAGGAAAAAAAGAAATTATCACATTTGTGACTGGCACCCACTACTAAACCAAGCATGTAATTATGTGAATCAGAATGATTGTACGTCCAAAGTCAGATTCATCTTGGATATCAGAAAGAGAGCATATGAGGTCTGGGCCACAGCTGGAGAGTTTCCCAAAGGGAGCACGGGTGGGCAGACACAGGCTTCTGTTAAAAAACGATAAATTTTTGGCAGAAAAGACAAATTTGAGCCAAAGCCAATGAGACCTCAGGGGTTCTGGCTTTTGTAAAAATTTAAGTGAAGTGCGTGCAAGTGTGAGGTTTTGAGTTGAGAGCCCTGGGGAGGTTAATCACAAAAAGAAGCATTGTGTTGCCAACCTCACAGTGTGGACTCCCCCCCCCCCCCCCCAAAGCACTTCATATAAGAACCTCAGACTTAATCAACCAACAAGGCTCAGAGGAGTAAGCGAGAAAGCCCCTCGGGCTTGTGATATCCCTTTCAAGGTTCCAGGAAGCATTGATGCCTGCCTAATAAGGCCTTTCTGGAAAGGACCAACTCCTATTCAGAGGTTACCAATCAGCCCGAAACTGCTCTCTCTGAGTTTTAAATTGACAGCGTAAGGCAGAGTAGCCACAGTAAGGTATGAGCTTCCTCTGAGGAAGCCATTTGCTGGTTAAACATCCCACTGCTTGCTGACACTCCCATTTACTAACTTGAGAGGCTATGTGCTCTCTCTGCGCGCTGCAGTTAGAGTGCAGTAGTGTCTATGGAATTTTTCTTCTACAACCACAGGCTGTCAAATAGACTTCCTGAGACAAACACACTTTTCTAAGTGCCGGTAAATGGTGTTGGATTAAAAACACATACATTTTCTTCACAGGCAATTGGAAGCAACGTTTAAACACAGCATATAGTTACTTACAAGTGTTAGTCGACCTGAGAGGCACAGGAAGTTAGGTGAACTCAAGTATTCTCTCCCCAAATGTCTTGCAGCAGAACTTTGTGAAGTTACTTTTAAGGAAGCTTGGCTATTTCATTCTTCTTCTTACTTTAGAATTACTTGAAAAGAAGTAACAATATGAAGTGACTTTGAACATGCAATAAAGTTAGATGGTTCAACTTGATAGCATCATATAGAAAACTTGTGAAGGGAAGTAGGGTAGACAAAAACCAAAGGTTACTGAGAATCCTACATGGCAGATCTTTCCTGCTGAGCAGATCATGTCTGGTTCAGCATCTTCCATCCTTTTTTGCATTGTTTAATAATGCAAATGGCTCTTATCCATATAAATGAAAATTAACTTCGTCTGGTAGAATGCAGCTTATTATTGCCACGTGAATATTCATCAGATTGATATCCATTTGCAAACTGATTTCAGTGTCTTTGATTGCCTTATGCATGTGTGAATAGTTTGAATTTTCCTTTGAACCAATTGTTCAATCTTATTGGTTTTCTCCCTAATGAATGAGTTAAAATATTTGGCACATGTTCATTTTATATGTTTACATACATTATGATATTTCTGTGACTTGTGTGTGTGCCTGTGTGGGTATGAATGTATGTGTGAATGCATGTGTATGTGTATATATGAGTATGTATGTGTGTGAATGTGTGTGTATGTGTTTGTGGGCGTGGAGATGTGGAGCCTGGAAGCAGCCAGCCTTGGCATTTCTACTTAGGTGCCATCTACTTTATTTCCTTTGAGATAACATTTCCCAGTCTCTTGAAACACACCACTTAGGCCATGCTGGCTGTCTAGGGATCTGCGGGAACCTGCATGTATCCACCTTGCCACCACAGGAACTACAAGCTTGCACCCACATTCTAGCTTTTACATAGCTTCTGGCACTAGACCTCAAGTGTTCATGCAAGCATGGTAACTACTTTACCAAGTTAACTCTCTAGCCCTATTGATAATATTATCTTTTGAAAAGTGTATTCTTTTAAAATATCAAGTCAGGTCTGGAATTGTTTCGCTCTGTTTGCTCAAAATACCATGTTGACACTTTTAAAAATTCATATTCTGTTCAGGACATGATTCTTCATAGGGAGGAGAAAATGAGTCATTACCTAAGAAGCTAGATGAAAACTTTTCCACGTGTCCTTCAGGATTTAAAGATCGGGTTACAGGAAACTCCATGGTGGCTTCTAATCAAGTCTTCTATTTTGCATTTTGACACATTTTTGATTTACTGAATGTTACTGTAGTACAAATGAAAAGAAAATGAATTTAACAAATCATTGAATCAGTTTTCTTAGGTATATCTGCTTTTTTCTATCTTACATATCCTGTAGTAGAAGATATTTTTCTTCACTAAGAGACAAGGAAACGTCCAGACTTAGATCCCATATTTGAAGTTTCATCTCATATCCAAGTATGGTGATGGCTTCAGTTTAGAGGTTATGAGTATTTAGGTGTCCACTCAGCCTTCAAAAGACTTTATCTTCCTACCCTTTTCACGGGCTTTCTTTTGTTTTATCATCAGTGAAAACAGAATAAAGCTTCTAAGAGGATAACTAAAAAAAAACAAAAAACAAAAAACAAAAAACAAACCAAAAAAACAAGAACATCAAAAAAGTTGTCAAATTTAAATTATGTTCAGTTTCTTGGTGGGTGACTTTTTAAACTCAGATTTTCTGAGCAGCTGATCAAACTTATCTTTGAAGGTAATACCATTGTTGTTATTGCTTTGCCCTTCAACTCTTTGACTATTGAAGGATATATACCAGAATATAACTAACATGTCATTTGATAAAGTTTATTTCTTCTGCCTTAATATTAGTTACACATATGAAAGTAAGAGGGAAGTAAAGGAGACACTAGTTAGCTTTTGTGTGTATAATGGCTATTCCTGGTTATCTACTTGATTATATCTGGAATGAACTACAATCCCAAACTAGAAGGCTCAACAGTGATCCACTTCTGGAGTCTGGGAGACACAAGTTTCTGAGCTGAATCTTGGTGTAGAGATCTTGAGGCATAGTGGCTATGAATCCCAGGAGACTAAAGCAAGGGAATCTCTGAGTTCAAGGTCAGCCTGGGACAAAATGAGTCCCAGATCCAGGCATGGTGGTACACACCTTTAATCTGGGAAACACTTTCTGCTGGAGACCTGTATAAGAACATTGTCTTTGCCTGTTTGCAGTTACTTGCCAGCACATCTGTGGGAATCCATTAGCCTTGTGGGACTAAGCAACCACGATATCCGTGGGTTTCTCATTCACAGCTAATCATTGTTGGGGAATCAGACTAGAGACTGTTTAATTCATCATAACATATACTTACTATATAGAGACTATCCATAAGTTCTGTGACTCTAGAGAAGTCTGAATAATACATCTGTAAAGAAATTTAAAAGCAGAAACAATCCATTGTCCACACCCAGTATCACTTTCTAATTTAAAATTTCCGTGATAAAATAACAGTAAAATTCTCTCTCTGAGGCTATTCGCAATGAAACCGAAGCTTTCTAACCCAGGGAGAATTTACAGCCTTCTATCTCTTTCAACTTTTATAAGAAGAATACCTCCACAGGTAGACTGCTGTGGAGAACACACTGCTTCTCATTAAGAAACCTTTGAATGCTCTGAGTATTTATATCATCGTGTTCTTCATCCTTCAACACAGTGCTTTAAAAACTTCCTTGTATCAAAGGATGTACTGGCTGGTTTTGTGTGTCAACTTGACACAATCTGGACTTATCACAGAGAAAAGAAATGCCTCCATGAGATCCAGCTGTAAGGCATTTTCTCAATTATTGATCAAGCGGGAGGGCCCATTGTGGGTGGTGCCATCCCTGGGATGGTAGTCTTGGATTCTATAAGAAAGCAAGCTGAGAAAGCCAAGGGAAGCAAGCCAGCAAGGAAAATCCCTCCATGGCCTCTGCATCAGCTCCTGCTTCCTGACCTGCTTGAGTTCCAGTCCTGACATCCTTTGGTGATGAACAACAATATGAATGTATAATGAGTAAACCCTTTCCTCCCCAACTTGCTTCTTGGTCAGGATGTTTGTGCAGGAATAGAAACCCTGACTAAGATAAAGGACAAGTTTTAGTGTTTATTGAAACCTCAAAGTCTACCCTAAGTGACACACTTCCTCCAAAAAAAAAAAAAGAGCCATGCCTCCTAATGCCACTCTCTAAGCATTCTAAAAATGACTTTTGGGCGGCCATTCTTTTTATTCTTTATATTGATTCTTTGTGAATTCCACGTAAGCATTCCAATCCCACTCATCTCCCTGTGCCTTCGTGTCTGCCTTCTGCCATCACAACATCCTCTATTTCCACCCATGCAAAAGAGAATAAAATAAGAAGCAATTAAAAAATTAAAAGAACTTGGGAGCTGTAGTGTGTCACAGAGTATATCCTTTTGCCCATATATCGTTACTTACAAATGCTCATTGCAACCAGTCAGTGTTCTGTTTTGGGGCCTCTGGCTTCTGCTACACTAGCTATACTGGATCTTCACAGAGACTCCTATAGTATATCCTGTTGGTCCCTTTATCCTAGAGATCCTGTCGCTTTGGATCTGCAGGCCTGGCCCTTTCATGTACTCTAGCAGTTCTTAGATGGATCTGGGCCTGGAAGGTACCTGAGTTAGTCAGCTATCTGACTCTGTACCATGAGGGTGAGCTCCCAAGCACTGCCCCAGCCAGCTCCCCCAGTGCTGCCACTGACAAGTCACAGGGTCATCCGTCCTGCTCTTATCTCCTTGCACTGGCTCACATACACATTTGCCACCAGGGCTAGCTTGGCTGTGATATCCACACAGGGTGCAGATGGGAGTCATTAGTCAAACTACCACAGCTAAGATTTCTGGATGAATCTCTTGAAGTAAAAGAGCATGTAACAATAGAAAAACATCAACTTTATTTATTCATAAATAATGACAGTAGATGACAGTAAAACTGCCAGAAATGAGGATGCCGAGTTGACAATCATGCAGAAATCGAACTAGACTCAAAGTGGGGGATCTAACAGAAATGAGCTGAGGTTTTAGCTGGGCCTGTTGTATATGGGGATTGTTTTTGATCTCTCTGTATCTTCAGTCTGAGAATGTTATTTCCTGAACATGCAGTCAGACCTTCTCTGGGATCAAGATACTTTTCAGATTATGATCAAAGGACTTTCCTTGAGCTGCATCAAAGGAAAAAAAAAAAACAAGTGGTCAGTCCTCCTAATTCTGCTCTGCCTCAAATATTAAGGAACCATATGTTAGGGTAATGAGTCTTCAGCGCCATTATGAGTAGCAATAGATTTGGTTAAAGGCTATCAAATTTATAAAAAGAACATAAATCCATGAAATCATCTGTTAATTAATGCAAATGATCAGACCCTCTGAAACAATTTCAGACAATAAATCTCAAAATAAAAATATTTCTTTATCAGGAGAACTGAGTAGAGAGAAGTCACAGCAGAGCATTTCTGAGGCAGCATGCTAGCTATAAGAGCCAGTTCATGAAAATGATTGATATGTGATGGAAGTTTGCTTTTTTTTTTTGCAAGTTATGGATATGATATATTTGTGAGCCATGCTTTTTGGAAACTGTTTTCAAATTACACTTGTCACTTCTTGAATGAGGCTGGCTTTGTTTGCAGTATGGTTTGTGGAAGTTTTTAGAATAGTTTTGAGAAGGTGTTAAGGGATATTTCGAGACAGCTATCAGTAAGATATGTTAGCCTGGGGATGACATTTTTCTTTCAAGAATAAAGTTAATCAGATCCCAAAGTCCATTATCTGATGAGAAGTAAACAGCTGACAATATCAGAGCTGTCAACATGAAGTATAGTCCAGCAAGGGAGTTGTGGAGGAAAATGAAGAAGAAATATATTTAAAATAAAATCTCTGAAACATGGAAAGACCTAGTCTTTTCCTTTGGACATTACATGCAAGAATAATTTTATTCCAGTATTTTAGGAAAGAAATGCTACATTCTTAGAGTTAGAAGCAACCACTGGCAATTGACTACACCATTTTAAATAGAAGCCCTAATTACTTTAGGACTGACACGTTGGGTGGTTAAGTAAAAGAATCTATACTTTATTGAATTTAATTTAAATTGTTTCCCTTTTTTGAACCTTTTAACTGAAACTGTGTTTAAAACACAATGGACCACCTTTGTTAGGGTATAGGATAAAATACTAAAATACAGCAAAAGATATCATTCACAAAAGACATGTATTCATGTAGCCTTCATATATGAATGCCAAGGGCTAAAGGAAATTGAGAGCAGATAGCTCAGTTCCACAATGGGCTACTTTTCATATAGTTTTGTATGGTCATATAATTAATCATGTCTGGCTGAATTACAAGTGAACACAGTGACCTGGTTCTTAAGTTTTTCCATTATCACTGTTTTCATAGGTAACATCTGTTTTCATCCAGATTCAGAAAATGCATCATTTCCTATTGTTATAGGTATCCTCACTATTAGAAAATTTATATAATTTAATTTTACAGTGCGTGTGTGTGCATGTGTGTACCTGTGTGTCTTTGAATACTGAATCAAGACCCTGCATATGTGTGACGTGACAAATGTCCCATCTCTGGCTTACATGCTCTATCGAACTACACCTCTGTTGTCAGGTTCTAGCATTCCAATCTAGCATTTGGAAAGATTATTATTTTTAAAGCTTTATTTATTTTTATGAGCATGAGTTTTTTGCCACAGGATGACACGGATCACCTGGAACTGAAGTTAGAGAAAGCTGTGAATCATTATGCAGGTGCTAGGATACCAAGTACCGAGCAAGAACTCATAATTTTACCCATCTCTCCAGGCACAATCATTAATTTTAAAACTGTTTATACAGATGCATTTTAGACTTAAAATAAAAATATAATGTTGAATTCACACTGACTTCTCTAATATTGATAATTTCATTCCAAAGTGAAATTATGATATCCCAGAAATATTAGTAATAATTTGACTTAATAGGAAAGCCAAAACAATACCATATATTCAAATATATTTAAAGCTATAATTCTCAAACTTTGATATAAAATGAACACAATTTTTGACAGTATAGAAATAGAAGATGATTTATTCGTGAATTCTTCAATGTACCGTTCAACATGACTTGTGCTGTATGGATTTTTTCATGGAGTCTTAGGCAACCCTCAGGTAATGGTAGCATTTGTGTTGTCTGGGAAGAAGATCTTAAATTTGTGTCATATTCTCTAAATTTGGCTAGAGAACACATGGCATTCTGTTACCAAAAGAAAGAACTTGGGTTTTGTTACCTTGTTTCTAGGGATGTAGAAAATGGACATTTTCCAAACACGCTAACAATCCTGAACGAAGTGTTCTGCAGTCACATGTTTGAATAGTAAATTAGGCTGCTTAGCATGTGTTTCATCGTATTTGAGAGGCATGCATCCTCCTAAATTACTCATTGTTACTGAGTAATAAGTCCTTCATAGTGTGGATTTCTCATTGTTTCTACAATGTAACCTAATCCTCAAAACTATAGATAAAAGGTTTTAACTAAAATTTCTTTTACAGCCACTGAAATTAGAGTATGGCCTTTGAGATAATCTTCCATTTTAAAAATATTCATTTGTAATAAATTTTATCCCCTTCTCTTAATAATTGATATTATATGTAGTTTTAGAATGATGCTTTTTAGTCAATCAATATAATCCATAATTTTCTAATTAAATGAACTGAGGTCTGTCTTACATTTTAAATATTTAAAAGGTTCTTAAAAATTGTATTCAACTAATTACTCCAAAATTTACAATCAGGGTCTTTGTAAACATGGTATTACAATGATTGCAGGTTATTGGTTAAGATTATTTTTGATGTATGCTAATTTCTGTTACATTCAAAAAAAAAGTAAGAAAATGAGTGTAAGTCTCACTAGCCTTTTGAGGCTTAATGTCTCCTGAACACGCAGGAATGACTTTAAAACTATTTTAAAAGAGTGAGAGAGTCAACAACAGGTGTTCCACAATGCATATTCCCACACACATGCAGCCGTCTGTCCTTACACCTGAAAAAGCTTCGTGAATAATTGTCAGTTCAATTTTTACCTTTCTCCATTTTAGAAAACATACTTGGGCTGTTTTAGTCTATCCCTAGTTAACCACAGCTAATAGAACATGACATGAGTGGATCTTGGGACAAGTCCCTTGGGCAAGAAGCTACAGATATGTGGAACACCAAGCAACCAAGTCAATCCTCAGTCAGGCGCAATTACACTGACACCTCAGAGGAACAGCACCGGAGTTCCTTGACAGGTGGAATCCAGTAAAGAATTATCAAAAATGCCGGATGCTAAGTTCGTGCCTAAGGCGGATGACCTGCTTGACAAGTTTGCCCAAGCTAACTATATTAATGCTTCAGATCAGTGTAAGAGGAACTAGCAGCCTCGCGCCTTAACTAATCATGTTAAAACTGTTGGCAGGTTTTGTGCCTGCTTTTCAGTGGCATAACTGTTCATCAGCAGGGTAAAGGGAGACGTGCAAGCAAATTGCTCAGACTTCAGGCATGCTTCTCCCTTATTTAGCATTTGAAAAACAGATAAACTTTCTTTTGTGCTTTTTTGTTTGTTTGTTTGTTTGTTTTCAATGTACAGGTTGTTTCTCCAGCAAGCAAAGCATTCCAACAACAGTTAATGTCTTTCTATTTAAAAGAAAAAAAAAGTATGAAACTGCAAGATGGATCTGTCACTTTTAAGGATTATGCTATGCAGTGTTTAAGCTACCTATCTGGGTCACAAGTTTCTGTGAAGACGGTGTATGCTTGGTCCAAGTTCAGAGGCACAGATCATTCAAATTGGATTCAATAGGAAGGTAAGTATTTAACCAATAGTTAAATCTTGAGGTTTATAACTGTGATTGTGAAATTTATGTTTAAAGTTGATTAGCCATGGTTTTATGTCTTATGACCAATAATTTTAATCACCTTTGTTTCAGGGAATAATTGGATTTTTGAATAATTTCCAAATTGCCTTACAAGTTTTTTCCCCCCAGAACTCCCAAAACACATGTCTATACATGACTTTGTTATATTAAGTTTTGGTCTTGCCTTCTCATTTCCTAGGGAAATAATAAACCTTACCTGTCAAAAATAAAAAATGATGTTCTTACCAATAATATCAACACATTGAGATTAAAAACCAGAAGTGGTTTTATGGTTACTTCTGTATATCTTTGCACTTCTCTTTAGATATGTTTTAGATTAGCTTCTATGTAAATCAGAAATTTTTTTAAATTCTAGTGATTTGACTCTCAGCTATTATCTGTCTCACTTCTGGAAAGAACTCTGTGTTTAAATTATGACCCGTTCTCACGAGAACAGGAAACCATGACACTCATTATCCATGGCCTTCTATACTGTCTCTCATCCACTACTGAATGCAAGAAAAGAAGTTGACTTCACTGCCCCATGTCCATGGATAAATTCTTGTCATTTTCCCTTTATCCACTACGTGACATGATAGGAGTACATTCCCAGAATCTATGAAGGCGTAGGTTTCTTCTTAAACAATTATGTCTCTACCAATACGACGTGGTTTTCATCACTATTGCTGTGTAGCATAGCTTGAGGTCAGGGGTGATGATTTCTCCACAAGTTCATTTATTGTGGAGAATTGTTTTGGCTCTCCTGGGTTATTTACTTTTCCTTTTGAAGTTTAAAATTGTTCTTTCTATGTCTATAAAGAATCTTGTTTGAATTTTGATGGGAATTGCATTGAATCTATAGACTGCATTTGTAAGGTGGCCATTGTCACTATGTTAATCCTACCAATTCATGAGCGTGGGATATCTCCAAAACCTGACACTATTACTGATGCTATGTTGTGCTAGCAGACAAGAGCTTAACATGGCTGTCCTCTGAGAGTCTCTATGAGCAGCTGACTGAGACAGATGCAGATACTTATACCCAACCATTGGACTGAGGTCTGGGACCCCTATGGAAGAGTTAGGGGTAGGATTGAAGGATCTAAAGGTAAATGACAACCACATAGAATGGCCAACATTGTCAGATAACCCAGACACCTGGGAACTTCCAGAGCCTAAGCCACCGACCAAAGAGCATACATAGGCTGTTCTAAGGCCCTAGCACATGTGTAGCAGAGGAATGTCTTGTCTGGCCTCGGAGGGAGAGGATGAACTTAATCATGTAGAGACATGATATGCCAGGAAAGGGGAAATCCCTGAGGGTGGTGAGTACCCTCTAAGAGGTAAAGGAGGAGATAGAGGAAAGAACTCTCTATGTGGGTGGGGGACTAATAGGGGACAACATCTGGGATGTAAATAAATAAAATAATAAATGAAAAAGAAATAAAAAGCAAAGAAAGAAAGAAGAAAGAAAGAATTGTGACACTGGATACTCTCAGTGTAATGGAACTTAAGTGCAGGCAAGCTGCGAGTGATGTCCTGAGAGGGCTTATTTAGAGCTGCACACTTCAGTATTTATATCTGGCATCTTTCAAGTTGTATAGAAACATAATGATTGATGAAGAAAATACTAATTTTCATTTTGCTCTACAAGTCAATAGTGCCTCTAATGTGAAACATGAGAAAAACCTCTGATATCGACTTGAAATGTGTTCTTGAATATGAACAGTCCATTCTGCCAGACTCGGTGGATAAAAACAAAGTTAAAAAAAGGCCAAAAAATATTGTATATTCTGCCAGGGTCTCCTTATGGGTGGAGTTTACATCACTTTTAATCCCTTGCTGCTCTAAAATTATATGCTTTAAAATCAGTGGAACATAATTGTTGAAACATTTGCTACTTTTTAATATCGTCCCTTAATTTTAATTATAGTTCAATCACTTTATGATTTAAAACAATCTAACAAATGCTGAATTTTTGAATCACTAGAAAATGCTTAAATGTTCTTGTCCTTTCTAATTAAGAATGTTACTTAAATAAGAAACACAGACAAGGCTGGAGAGAAGGCTCAGCGGATTTTGAGCAGTTGTTGCTCTTGCAGAGGTCCTGGGATTGACTTACAGCATCAATATGGTAGCTCATAACCACCTGTAAGTCCAGTTCCAGGGAATCAGATGCCCTATTTTGGCCTTTGTGGGTACTAAGCATAAAGTTTGCGCACAGTTGGCAAGCACACACATTAAAAAGAAAGAGCCACACACAGAGAGGGACAAAAAGTGCCCCAATGCACATTCTGTATTTTCTCAGTCCTTGAAACTTATTCCCCATCTAGCACACCACATTTGTTCTTTCCTTGACCATGACTACAATCATTTTTTAATCACTGTCTTGGTAGCACTTGCCTTGCACCCTATCCTGCATATGATGGTTTTTATTTCCACCTGTTTTCTGTATCCATTTTAATCCGTAACAGAAAACCTGGAACACAAGAATATTAACAAAGTTTGATGAGAACTGACACCACAGTTTTGGGTAGTCAGTAACTATATGGTAATTATGAATAAAAAAGTAGTTACACATAGAGCAAGATGAAAAATAATAGTGGCAGCTAACATTTGTTAGAGGAGTACCTGTGCTATGTCCAATGTAAATGACTCAGACTGCTCTCATTAGCAATCTGCATATGTATGGTTACAGAAGACTGTCTTCCTGCTCTCATCCACTCTCATAATTTTATTTTTTTCCTCCAACAAAATCAAATCCAAGTTTTATTCTTGAAGACGCAGAGGGAAATAAAAAAACAGTATTTTTTTCCTGTCATTTCAATCCAGACCTAGCATTCAACCTAGCACCCAACATTAACAATTTCCAGGACAAGAAAATATGTTTCTAGAAAGTCTGTCTGTCTGTCTGTCTCTGTCTTTCTTTTTTTCTCTTTTTCTTTTATTTATTTTCTATATTCTTTGTTTACATTCTAAAAGCTTTCCCCTTTTTCCAGTCTCCCCCCCTCCCCATATATTCCATAAGTCCTCTTCTCTCCATCCATTCTCATATCTTTCCCCCTCCCTTTTCTCTGTCCTGGTACTCTCCTACAATGCTGGATCAAGCCTTTCCAGGATTAGGGCCCTCTTCTTCCTTCTTCATGGGAATCATTTGATATGCTAAAATTTATCTGGAATAACAAAAAACCCCAGGATAGCTAAAACTATTCTCAACAGTAAAAGAACTTCTGGGGGAATTAGTATCCCACACCTCAAGCAATACTACAGAGCAATAGTGTTAAAAACTGCATGGTATTGGCACAGTGACAGGCCAGTGGACCAATGGAATAGAATGGAAGAATAGAATCCACACACCTATGGTCACTTGATCTTCGACAAAGGAGTGGAAAACATCCACTGGAAAAAAGATAGCCCTTTCAACAAATGGTGCTGGTTCAACTGGAGGTCAGCATGCAGGAGAATGCGAATTGATCCATTCTTTTTTTTTTTTAAGTTTTTTTTATTTGATATATTTTTTATTTACATTTCAAATGATTTCCCCTTTTCTAGCTCCCCACTCCCCGAAAGTCCCGCAAGCCCCCTTCTCTCCCCCTGTCCTCCCACCCACCCCTTCCCACTTCCCCATTCTGGTTTTGCTGAATACTGCTTCATTGAGTCTTTCCAGAACAGGGGGCCACTCTTCCTTTCTTCTTGTACCTCATTTGATGTGTGGATTATGTTTTGGGTATTCCAGTTTTCTAGGTTAATATTCACTTATTAGTGAGTGCATACCATGATTCACCTTTTGAGTCAGGGTTACCTCACTTAGTATGATGTTCTCTAGCTCCATCCATTTGCCTATGAATTTCGTGAATTCAATGTTTCTAATGGCTGAATAGTACTCCATTGTGTAGATATACCACATTTTTTGCATCCACTCTTCTGTTGAGGGATACCTGGGTTCTTTCCAGCATCTGGCAATTATAAATAGGGCTGCTATGAACATAGTAGAGCATGTATCCTTATTACATGGTGGGGAATCCTCTGGGTATATGTCCAGGAGTGATATAGCAGGATCTTCTGGAAGTGAGGTGCCCAGTTTTCGGAGGAACCGCCAGACTGATTTCCAGAGTGGTTGTACCAATTTGCAACCCCACCAGCAGTGGAGGAGTGTTCCTCTTTCTCCACACCCTCTCCAACACCTGCTGTCTCCTGAATTTTTAACCTTAGCCATTCTGACTGGTGTAAGGTGAAATCTCAGGGTTGTTTTGATTTGCATTTCCCTAATGACTAATGAAGTTGAGCATTTTTTAAGATGCTTCTCCGCCATCCGAAGTTCTTCAGGTGAGAATTCTTTGTTTAACTCTGTACCCCATTTTTAATAGGGTTGTTTGGTTTTCTGGAGTCTAACTTCTTGAGTTCTTTATATATATTGGATATTAGCCCTCTATCTGATATAGGATTGGTGAAGATCTTTTCCCAATTTGTTGGTTGCCGATTTGTCCTCTTGATGGTGTCCTTTGCCTTACAGAAACTTTGTAATTTTATGAGGTCCCATTTGTCAATTCTTGATCTTAGAGCATAAGCTTTTGGTGTTCTGTTCAGAAACGTTCTCCCTGTACCGATGTCCTCAAGGGTCTTCCCCAGTTTCTTTTCTATTAGCTTCAGAGTGTCTGGCTTTATGTGGAGGTCCTTGATCCATTTGGATTTGAGCTTAGTACAAGGAGACAGGGATGGAGAATTGATCCATTCCTATCTCCTTGTACTAAGCTCAACTCCAAGTGGATCAAGGACCTCCACATAAAACCAGATACACTGAAACTAATAGGAAAAAAAAAAAACAAAAAAACTGGGGAAAACCCTTGAGGACGTAGGCACAGGGGAAAAGTTCCTGAACAGAACAGAGCTTATGCTCTAAGATCAAGAATTGACAAATGGGATCTCATAATTTTAAATATGATAATTTCCAAGTGTAAGCTTCTAAACTTATTATTTTCTAGGTCCCAGATTTTTACATTTATCCTTACCCTGAAATGACTTCAATTCCTAATAGTCTCTTGAAATTTCTTCATTTGATGATGATGATGATTTGCTCAGGTAATTACTTTTTAAGGCAACCTTGATTTTATTTTTGTTTCTCTTATATCAGAATTAATGCTGAACAAATTTTGTATATTGTGCCTTCAACTATAATTATCCTTCACCCCTGTTGTTAATGGTCCTTCTATAATAATACTAAAGGACTCATGTGTATCCCCCACTCCCCAGCCATCATAGCATTCTAACTGGACCGCATATGGTTCCCACTCTATCCCACCCTATCACTTTGGCTCAAGTCTGCCTAATGGGTTTCCTTGGGCTTGAGATAGTCTAGAAGGATTGGGACGGACAACATAATCTATCACTGTGCTCAAATTTCTTTCTAGATATAAATCATAGAAATACTTTCTAGTAAATTTGAATTAATCACACGAAATTCACTTCAAACATTTGAAAATGATGTAATAATATTTAAGTCTTGTCAATGACACAGTGAAAGGCAACCTTTGAGTAGATATTACTCATCAAATATCCTCCATGTTTTTTACATTCTTAGTATACAGCAGATGACACACAGAAGAGGACTCCCTTTCTGTAGTAGGTGGAGGCAGAGGACTCACAATTTATAAGAAAACAAAAGAACAAGATAATTTTTACCTCTTTGTCTTAGATTTCTAGTGAAAAATTATTTTATTTTAATTATTGAGTATCTAAGAGTATGTGATATGTTAAATATGGTAGCTGTGATTCAATATTAGAACTTGAACTAAAAGTACTTACATTTTCCTAAATCACTCCTGCTTTATTTCTCAGAAAGAAATGATATATGAACAGCAGTTGAGTAGCAGTATCTAATGTCCATTCCTTTATATAAAACATCTTAAATATTTATATTGAATATCTCCAATGATGGTGATTAGAGATATTTGAATAGGGCCAACATAAGGATTGGCAAGTAGATGTGATTCAGGCTGTTGGAAGAGTGGGAAAACAGTGATTTAAGGACATGAGACTTATCTACTAAGAAGTAGACGTAGATCATTCAATTCAATGTTTTGCTTACTAGTAAAATTTGTGAAATGAATTAGATTTTATTTTTCAGTAATGATGACATATTTCATATGAATGAAAGTGAAATAAGGGACATTAATACTACTTCACAGTGTATGTGTATATTTGTGTGTGTGTTGTGCATACAACCTAAGAACTGTGGAAATGTTTCTTCTTGGTTTGTTATATATTTTCCATGATCTTAATTCACTATAATTCATTTTTATTTTTCCTTGAAATATATATGGATATATATGTGTGTGTATACATACACATATACATTCACATACACACATATATACATATATATGTATATATTGATGATGACACCTATCTATGTATAAATGAAAAATGAAGTACTGCTCTCAATTTATTTTTATTCAAAGTAAATTAAGCTGCTTCAAGATCAATGTTTAAAATAGAAAACTCAATCTTTAGTTATTATGAAACTGTAAGGTAATATTTTCAATACATTTAATCTTGCAAACAAGACAACAAGTTGGCTTTAATTAAAACTCATTTTCTGAAAGAAAAAATGTTTTCTTTATAACTATCAAGATTGATTTTATTATATCAAAACTTCCTTATACTTTTGCATAACAATAATGAACAAGAAAAAAGTTCTTTGTTAAAATAATGATGAACAGCTAAGAACCTAATAATGGAAGGAATTATAACTCATTTTCCATATTTGTGAGACTCCACAAACGTTGTATGCAGGGATCTGGGTGTGGAGGCAATTCTCCAAGTATCACAACTGTTCTTCTGAGTCACCTGTACTATCAGTATTTATGCAAGAATGCAAGATGTATAAATAAGCATATGCATATTTTTTGAACTAACACATCTGCATGCTTAATCATTCTAAACAGATAACTCTAAAGCAAATCAATCAATCAATAATTATAATTAGTTTTGGAACACTTATAGCTTCATAAAAACCTTAGATGAGCAGAAAAATCATGAATGCAGAGTGATAATTAATGCACATTTTTAATGGTAGAAGTCACTCAGATACTTACATTTCCATAACTGTTTAAATCAAATGTACCAGGATTATAAGATATATATCATTATTTTGTAGGAGAGAATAAATTAAATATGAAAAGAAAAAAGTATTTTAATTTTGATTGACATGTTCAAGTAACAAGTGTGCACAATCTTAACTTTGATGATTGTAGATATTTTTGTTACGTTTTTCATTATAATTCTTCCCAATATATTTTCATTTCATTTTGCCAGTGGCTTTTAGAGTCACAACTTACTCTTGTTAGTTCAAGTAAAATGTAATTTTTATATGTGCAGTAATTCATTTTCAAAGCAATTAACTTACATTAGCCCATTTGTGGTTTTGTTGTTGCTAGAGGAATAATATTTGGCAGAATGTCATCCAATTTACTGTAGCATTCATAATTTTCTTGAAATGTGAGTTATAGATATGAGCTTACCTAAAATGAATGTATGGTGTTTTATGATAGCTAGGCAATATCTACAATAGAAACTGTGTTTACTAAGAAAGCTGTTATTTGAAGCAACCTTTCCTGGTTATTGTGGGATAACACTGTAAATTATATGTATTATTTAGAATACTAAACAAATATTTTCAGAAGCTCATCAAGCTCTTGACTTGCAGCTCTGAAACTGTGCAATGTGACTCAGAGAACAAATCCTATTTGTGTATATATTATAGAATTAGACTACACCAAGCCCAGAAGGCAGATACAATCATTCTTTGAACTGTACAATAAATCCTGCTGTTCTGAAAAGCCTGAAAGCCTATTTGCATTTGGCAGAAGTAATGAAATGCATCTTAATAGATTTAAATATGCAGCATTCATAAATATCAGCCAAATATAGCTATTTCCTCAGTGTGATCAGGTGGGCTCCTCACATTAAGCTACGCTTCTCTAGTTAGCTCTGGTGTATTTTTCCCATTTGCAGATCAGCAAATATGAACCATTAACAGCCGCGAGAGTGAGTTGAGCTTCAAAATTATTGTGTGGAAATAAAGAGGAATTACTTCATTTTCAGGAAACAAAACACTTAATGAAAAGTCCTATACAGTACTAAGGATTTCAGATCTACTTTTAGCTTCATCAAAGACAAAATTTAAAAAGAAAAATCCTTTCCTCATGGGTCTACAATTTCAAGAGGAACGTGAGGACAAAAATCTGTTCTCTACGGTGGATTTGCATGTTTACCTATAATTATAGAGCATTTCTTTACCATGACAACTCCATCTATGGACAGATATCTGGCTTAACAAGTTTTTCTTTTCATAGACTTTGATATTGGGAAATACAGTCTTTTGCCTTTTTTTTTTAATAATGGGTTTTGAATTTCAGATGGAGCTACCACTCCCAAAAATCTTCCCCTGAACCAGAGCAGACTGAGAGCGATGTCAGAATTAGCATTCCTGCTTCATGCACTATTCCAAATGGAGATCTTTATTCAACCAGGGAGAAATCCTTCCCCTCTCCCAATATGCAGAGAGAGCAGAAGGTTTAAGTGGGAAGTGCTATATATCTATTTGTTCTAAATCACACTCGAAGGACCAAAACACAGTGGCATCAATAAAAAAGAAATGCCCTTCAGAAAAACAAGGGCCTCGTGTTCATCACACCTGGCTTCAATTCTCGTCACAGCTGATGTGTACAGGAATGATTAGAAATCATATAGATACTGATGAGGAGTGAAAGCAGGGGTACTTAAAATTCTGCTGCACCTTGTGCTCAAAATATCTCCAGCAGCTTAGAGTCACTCTTAGAAACAATTTAGGAAACCAAGCTTTTTAGCCTGAAAAAGCTTAATTTTATGAATATTCTAGATACACGGAGACATATTGAAATTTTTAAAACTGCAAACATAGCACTTCCTTCTATATTATGTAACAGGTGTAACTAGAGAAATATCAAAGAAAAATGTAAGCTGAACACATATTTCCTGGAAAGTACAGCTTTCCCTATGGGAGGATAACTTGTTATATTGGTTTATGTTTGTTTGGCTTTTCAAAATAATAATTGGAATGTGGGTCTAGCTTTTTAACGTAGTAGGTAGATTACACCTTTTGCGTTTTACCCATGAATGTAAAACTCAGCATAAGGATGCCATCTAGAAAATAATTCAAAAACTAATTTTATTGGAAATGGATCAGCAGCATCAACTGTCTGAAGGCACAGCATGAAACATAAACACTTGGCAAGTTAGAAATCATTTATAGAGTGGCTTCTTGGAAAATTATTATTTAAACATGAAGGTTAGAGTCAAGCAATAGGATCATGACATTAATTTTAACCAATTATAAAATGTATCTGTTTGAATTTCACCATAAAGAAGAAATATATCAACATTTCATGTTACTTGGTCAATAATTATGAGAAGAATATTCTATGAGCCAATTTGTTAAGCAATATGTTTGCAAAAAGATTACACATAACAATTGGGGCTGATTTGACTTCATATTTACTCATCTCTGCATGGTCAACTGATTAACTGTTTGTCATACAGATTCTTACAAAGGAATTTTTTTTCTGTTTTTAACCCAATGAATTCTTTTTTAATTTTTAAGGTTGGCCATTTTCTACTGATAGATATGTGTCTGGTTGGTTGTAATGTGTGCTAAGTGAGTTCTTTGAAAGAGTTACTACACAATCTTTCCCCTAAGTCTCTCATTCTCTCTCTCTGTCTCTGTCTCTCTCTGTCTCTCTCTGTCTCTCTGTCTTTCTGTCTGTCTGTCTCTCTCTCTCTCTCTCTCTCTCTCTCTCTCTCTCTCTCTCTCTCCCTTAACTAAAGACATTTGCAGGCTGCAATTTCCACTGCAGCACTGATACCTTTCTTCCTTGTTCTGCGTTTTTCATTGTTAACTTTCTCTCACATTGCTAAGCCAATAAGCATTCTGCTTTACTTCATCCAGAATATAACAATTTGTGGTTTGGTCAGCTGCCTTTTGTATTTGGAACCCTTGATAATTTACCCTGTTATCGACTTTTCTGAACTACTTTAATTTGTTACTCTGAGACCACTATTTTTCTTTTATTGGATATTTTCTTCATTTACATTTCAAATGTTATCCACTCTTCAGGTCTCCCCTCTGGAACCCACACCCCTACCACTATAAGGGCACCCACCCACCCACCTACACACTCCCACCTTCTCAGCCTGACATTCCTCTATGCTGGGCATCAAACTCCCACAGGACCACGGGCCTCACCTCCCACTGATGTTCAACAAGGCCATCCTCTGCCACATACACAGCAAGAGACATGGTCCCTCCATGTGTATTCTTTGGTTGGTGGTCCAGTCCCCAGGAGCTGTAACCACTCTGGAAATCTGTCTGGTGGTTTCTCAGAAAATTGGACACAGTACTACCTGACTATATACCCACCTATACCACACTGGGCATATACCTAGAAGATACTCCAACATGTAATAAGCATACATGCTCCACTATGTTCATAGCAGCCATACTTATAATGAAGTAGTTGTTTCCAGAAGCTGGAAACAACTCAGATGTCCCTCAACAGAGGAATAGATACAGAAAATGTGGTATATTTTCACAATAGAATACTTACTACTCAGCTGTTAAAAATGACTTCATAAAATTCACAGGATAATGGATGGAACTTGAAAATATCCTGAGTGAGGTAACCTAGTCACAAAAGAACATGCAAAATATGCATTCACTGATAAGTGGATATTAGCCTAAAAGCTTGTAATACCCAAGATAAAATTCACAGACCATATGAAGCCCAAGAAGAAGGAAGACCAAAGTGTGGATGCTTCAGTGCTCCTTAGAAAGGGGATCAAATACTCACAGGATGAAATAAGGAAACAAAGTGTGGAGCAGAGATTAAAGGAAAAGCCATCCAGAGATTGTGCCACCTGGGGATCCATTCTATATACAACTGTCAAACCCAGATGCTATTGCAGATGCTGGGAAGTGTTTGTTTCAGGAGACTGATATGGCTGTCTCCTGAGAGACTCCACCAGAGCCTGACAAAGACAGAGGCAGAAGTTTTCAGCCAACTATTGGACTGAGCTTTTGGTCCCAGATGGAGGAGTTGAAGAAGGGACTAAAGGAGCTGAGGGGTTTGCAGCCCCGTGGAGGGAGCAACAGTGTCAACAGGCCAGACCACTATTTTCATCTGCTGATGCCTAGTTCTCATCTCTAGACCCACAATTTTTGGCCTTATTATATTTCTGGTGTTGAATATCACCTTCTTCAGAGTCTTTCAGTCTTTCTCTAATAAGTGTAACTATAGAAAAAATGTCATATGTTGGCTATAGTCTTTCTAGTTTCCACTTAAAGGTCTTTTAAGAATTTGTAAATACTATACTGTGAAAAATAAACCATATTTTCTTTATCCATTCTTCAGATAGTGAACATCTAGGTTGTTGCCAGTTTCTTCCTACTCTTAAGCTTAAATAAACATAATTGAACAAGTGTCCTTGTGGAAGCATCCTTTGGATATATATTCCCAGGAATGGCACAATGGGTCTTGGGGTAGATCAACTCCAAATTTTCTGAGGAACTTCAATAATGTTTTTTTTTTTTTCTGGAGGGTGTACATGTTTTCATTCCAGCCCATATTGGAGCAGTGTTCCTCTTTCTCCACATCCATGCTAACATGAGCTGTCACTTATGTTATTGATCTTAGCTATTCTGAAAAATATTACTCAGCTGTAAAATATGGCATCTTGAAATTACAGGCAAATAGAAACCACTAGAAAAATCTAGTGGTATCAGACTAAATGATTCTGACCGAGGTAACCAAGCTATACCCAGAAAGAAAAATATGGGATGCATTCACTTATAAGTGAATATTAGCTCTTAAGTCAATGATTTCTTTTTAAGCTACAATCCATGGACCTCAAGAGGTTAGATAAAATGGAGGGTTCTAGAGTGGGATGCATGGAGTTCCCTGGAAAAGAGAAATAGAATAAGTCTTGTGGGTGGACTTGTGTAGGTGTGGATGGGAGTGAGAGGTATTAAGGCAGGATTGAGGGAAAGATAGTTGGACTGTGAGGGCATTTGGGAGCTATCTGGAAACATTCCTGGAATCTCTGAGGGTGGTCCAAGTAAGGACTATTAGTATTGTCATATATGGAGTCTAAACTAGCCATCTTTTGTGGCCAGGCAAGTCAAGGCTTCCATGACAGAACTGAGCTGCATTCAATTGAACTGTTGCCATCCTATGGAGAGCCCTATACAACCCAGGCTGCTGCTAGGACAGAAGGTCACTCTCCAAAACCTATAGGTCCATTGTCAAGTACAACATCCATAAAGCTCATTGATCATAGAGAGGCTGATCTGATCCCTGCATGGAGTCTTCACACCTGTGTTCTAATCTCTTTGGCACAGGATGGTGCTCTGAAAAATATAAAAGGTATACCAACCCAGTCAAAAAAAAACCTTCCATATGCAATCTGTCCTGCCTGCAGGAAATGCTGGGGTAATGGCAACAGAACTTGTGGAAATCCAGCCAATGATTGTCTGCTTTAAACATGAGGGCCATGTCACAAGAGAGAGACTGTGTTCTACACTGCCTGGATGTCCAGGAATGGGAGGCTGGGTAGCCTAAAGACGTAGGGTAGAAGCAAACATGGTTAGTACACACACACACACACACACACACACACACAGAAACAATTCCTAACAAGCATTTGCCGTACTCATAGATTAGTGCTTTGTCTAATCATCATCCATTGGCTTCCTCTAGCAGCCAATGGGAGCATTTGCAGAGACTTATAGCCTAGGAAGAGATAAACCCTCTGGAGGATTAAAATTCTGTACAAGTCAGAGGGAACAGAGGACACCAGTAGAGATCATTGGCCATCAAATCAAATGGGCAGTGTTCATAAGTGCTCACAGAGACTGCACAGCAAGTATGGAACATGCGTAGGTTTGCACCAGGTACTCTGCATATATTATGGCTATTAGCATGGTGGTTTTGTGGGATACCTAATGGTAGGAGTAGTTATATCTCTGATTCTTTTGACTGCTCTTAGGGATTTCCCCCTGCTATTTGGGTTGCCTTTCCCAGCCTCCATATGAAGGCTTTTGCCTTGGCATACTGTATCTTGTTTTCTCGTGTTTCGTTATTGACTTTTGGAGGCCTGCTTTTTTCTGAAGGGGACAAAGGGGGGAATGGATCTGGGGAAGAGAGCAGGGTGGAGTGGAGAGAGGATAAACTGTGGTCTGGATATATTATATAAGAGAAGAATCTGTTTTAAACATAAATGAAGAAATTATAAATAGAATCTATCCTACCCTGTTAGAATGTAGTTTGAAGAACATATAAGAAAAACATTAGATGATATATGTCTGGATTTTTTATTTTTGCTTAGAATTTACTAGCCTTGTGGCAATTTACTAATGGGATAATAAATACCTACTTTAATATGCATTGAAGAGTTTATGATGAAGTGGGGAAATATTTTTGTGACATTGTATTATGAAGCACATATATGTAGAGTGATAACAAGCATACAAAAACAGATTATGTACTCTTGTGCATTAAAAATACAAGTGATAGCTTATAAAAATAATTCAAAATAATTTGATTCAGGATGTCATTTCATGGTAGAGATTGTATTAATAGATATATTTTAGTGACTGTTTAATGGATTTTAATAATTCTAACCAACACAAGACTGGATTAACTTCACTTTTGTATCATAAAACTTCCCATGGTCTTCATAATCAACTATTGTGAAAATCTAGAAACTTGTCTCATGAACATCCTACACTTTACAAAACAAACTTGGAGAAATATTTGTGTCACTTTTTCTTCACATGCTCCATTCTAACATAACAGAGGACTTAACTGAAGCTTTTTCTAGTCAGTTTGTTCTTCTATCCCTAGATTAGATGGGATGTTCTAGTAATAAGACAAGATGGAAAAGTAATCCCATAAAATATCACCATTACATTCTGGGTTGGAACTTGGATCTCATGCTGTATTTGTCAGTTACCATGTATGCCTTTATATCTGTCTCTCTTTAATCATTTCTTCATATCACTTGTGTAGAGCTGTTCAGTCTAAACAGAGCAAAGATGGCTTTGAAAAGTCATCTCTGAAATGCACCTCTTTCTCTATTTTTCTTTTGTCACATGCAAAACAAATGTTGATGTTAAAAACCCAATAATGTTAAATATTACTACTATTAAAGTAGTATTAAGTAAATGAAATGTAACAACTGGACCTGTTATGTAATAGTTTTCTCTGAGGTTAAATAAAATGAAACCTTTTGTCTTAAAGAAAAACTTGTTACCACATAGGATTTTAGAATGGATGTCAAACAGGATTTCCTAAGAGGGGAGTGACATATGGTATCTTGAAAAGGAGCTCTTTAAGTTCAAGATAAAAACACCACATGGATTTCAGAAGTCATTGAAATTGACCAGTTTCACAAGGGCCCTACATCTCCAATCATGCCTAAGCAGTAAAGATAGCAGAAAGATTCTGGAACCATCAGAGCTATCTAGAAAAAGCAGAACAGCCAAGAGAGTAGTAGCTGAACACTCCAGAAGAGGTCAGACTAGTTTATCTGCCTGGAAAGGACACTCTGTATCCTCCTCAGCTACCTGCAGGTGTAATAGTGTGCTTCATGTTCCCAGCACTCACGAGTTGTTACCTGGGGTGGGTTTTAGTTATTCAGCAGTAACTGAGTCTTTGAGTCTTTTCTGCTCCTATAAGTAACTTCTACTCCATACCCTTGTAAATAACCCTATTAAGAGACATTACTCCACCAAATCATATTTTATTGTCTGCTGATGTGAGAAAACACCATGACCAAAACTAGCATGGAGTGGAAAGGGCTCATTTCACTTACACACCATAATCTCCTGTAGAAGGAAATAAGGACAGAAACACAAAGCAGGAATCCAAAGGAAGGAACTTAAGCAGAAACCATATAGGAATGCAGCCTTCTGGCTTTTAGTAATTTTTTTTTTTTAGTCTGCTTTCTTATAGCACTCCAGACACCAGCTTAGAAATGGGAACACTTCAGTGAGCTGAGACTTTTTATATCAATCATTAGTCAGTTAAATGTCCCACTGGTTTGCCCACAGACCAATCTAGTAGAGGCATTTTCTCTATGTGCATTCATTCTACCCTCTGACTCTAGAATTTACCAATTTGATTTAAAACTAACCAGCACTATATCTATTCTTTGGTCAGTCACTGAGAAGACAATTTGTCGGTGTCTCCAAAGGAATACAGTCATTGACCCCAGCATAGTTTTCTTTTTATATAACTTCCTTTTTGCATTTAAAAACTGTGTTCATACAGATAATGTGAATTTCTCCACCCCCCCGGCCCCTGTGGTGACAGATGAGTCTTTTAGTAGAAAAACAAAACAACTCTCCCAGCCCCACCCCTCCACAAAAAAATCAAAAGCCACACATGCAACAGTAGCAGCATACATTTCTTCAATCCAGACAGCTCTGAGATTCTGAGTTTCAGTTCTTCACCTTGGGAGGCAGCCTGTACCCACCTGCAACCACAGCATAGTCTTGTTCATAAGGATCAGCTGCTCCTGAGGCTCCCTATTATTCTGCTGCATCTTCTTCACTTCAGATGCAAATGCAGCTTCTACTGAGGCTGTGGAGTCAATGCAGTTGGCCTTAATGGAAATCACAAAGTGTCCTCCATTCCACAGGAAGGTGTGGGCATTCAGGGCCACAATACAGGTTTGGTCTGGCTGGGACACATCAGCAAAAGTGACATCCATCATTGCAATAAGCATATGGTATTTTTGTGGGTGCCAAGCATCTTCAATTACAGGAATAATGTCGGTCCTCATCTTGGTCAAGTTGATGCGGTCATGGACAGAGCAGTGGGAGAACTCAATTGCGTAGACCATACCATCCGGGCTGACAATATCAGAGATGTGGGAGTGGAAGAAAATTGATCAGTATCTTAAAATTATATGATTTAGAATTCTCAAATATATTTCTTATTATTTACACTCTGCCATAATGGGACAAGGAAAATAGAAAATTATATAAGGTAAGTGTTTTGTGCATTGAAAACACCTGAGCATGTGTTTTTGATTCATCAGAGACAGGCTACTCAAAAAATAGGGTCACATTCTGCCTATCTTTTAATGTAGAATCACTTTTCAAGCCTTGTTGCAGAGGATAGAACCTAATAAAAGATAATACCCTCTCTACATAAAGAAGACACAGTGGGTGCTAAGCCAGCTGTGAATTTTAGGGCATACCATGATAGAGAATAGTCAAGAAACCTCTAAACAATGAGCTTTCCTCAAAGGCTTTAATAACTCCATCTTGTATCATATTTCAAGATTATAATAGTTCTTGAAGTGAACAGCTATTGGAGCCGTGAGCCAATAAATATTCTTAAATATTCTGGAATGGAGATGGAGAGAATAGGAATTTATGAATGCAGAGTGGGCCAAACTGGGAAGAGATGTTAACTATTCAGTAAAAACTCCAGAGAGGATACATCTTTTACTTGTTCTTCATTGTGCTTTATGTTGACTTTTTTTTTAAAGACTCCTACTTGGCATCCCAAAGACTGCATCTAATTAGCATCTAGAGTCATTTCCCATGATCTAAGTGCCCACATTAATTATATAGTCTAGGAATATAACAACAAATCACTTACCTGTCAATCATCAATCATAAATAACAAACACACAGACATCACAGTCTTTGGTTAATATTAATGTAGACATCCACAACTAGCCAAAATGGTCAGTGTAAGTGATTGGGGAACACTGTGCTCTATATGGCCTACCAGCCGTTCCAAGGCTTAGAGAACACACCAGAGGAGGGTTTGTAAAAGCCAGAGGATCAAATATAAAGGACACAGCTTTTGTACCCTTGAACTCATGTTTCATGTCATCTGTATGGTTATCTGCCCAAGACCCACCCAAGATTGGGCCTGTCAACATTTGTCATGAACAATTCACTCCTCTAAGGAACTGGTGGTAGCTAATGTTTGCCTGAAGAAGGGTGCATAATTTTCTGTGGTGCAAGCATTTTAAGTTGCCACGCTTCAGTTAAGTAACCACCTACCCACTCACACTCATGCATATAGCTCCAACCAAACTCAACTGGTTGTATACCAAATAAAGGCAAGGGTGTGTGAAGGACACTGGTTGGAAGGAAAGATTTTAGTGGGACAGGAAGGTAGGGAAATAAATGACAAAAACAGAGGGTAAAAATGGTCATGATTCTTTAAAGACAGGTAAATAATAGGAAAGATAGACATTCAGATAATTGGAAAAAGAAACCAGAGCAGTATAAGCTCTGAAATAGTTGGCAAATGACTTCTTTATCCTCTTTCATTGTATTGCCTTTCTTTCCTCTTTCCTTCTGTTTTCTCTTTTCTTCCACTTTTCATAGTTTTGAGCCTCTGAGCAAAATGCTTGGCTCCCCTTAATAGTTATAAACTGTATCTGGCCCTTGAAGCAGAACTGTAATTGCTCCCTTATTTGCTAAAATATTTGCCATTTTAATAACCTTATTTGATATATCTTTTTTCCTTTGAAGTTGGTTCTTCCTTAAGCTCTCTTTCTCTGTCTGTCTGTCCCCTTCCACCACTCTTTGCTTCTCTTTCTTATTTATTTCTTATTATTATTTCCAGGGCTGTGTCTCAGTCTCATAATTTCTTCTCTTTCCTTTAGATTGTATATTGGAGATTGCGATTTCAATCTAAATTCAACAGGTCAGCTTGCTCTCTTCCACCTCTACCCTGTTGTATCAACAAGGTAAGTATGAAAATCTCTCATCTATGCAGCCCCACTTTGTGCCATGCTCTGTATCTACAGAGAGGGCATCTCCTCAACCCAAATCTTTCTTAAAGTCCTTTGAGGTATTTCCCCAAAGACTTGAAGGAAGAACTTACTTTTTGTAAAGCAGAGTCTTGGTGAAGCTCTAAGACAAAGATCAACTTTAACTCTGGACTGTCTCAGTTACCTTACCTTAACCTGGGTTTTCCAAGAAAATTTCCAACAATTCAGTCTGTGAGATGTTCCACCCTTCCTTCCCTGGCTGTGTACAAAGGACCAGCAGAAGCTTCATCTATGAGGAAAGGCATCCTAGTGCCACATCCATTTGTTGATCTGATCCCTGCTTATTTTCTAACTTTTATTTTAGTTTTATATGAAAATTTTCTTTTGGATTACAAATGACAAGTTTTATTACAGAAACCTACTAAGACTTTCACTTCTTTATTTTTCCCATATGAAAATGACAATGACAAAGTTTATTAATGAATTAAAGTTACAGGGCTTGTGCCCAGAGTAGAAATCTTTATCTAATGCCAATCATAATTTCATATGTTGAAAATAGTCATAAACTTCCTTTGAGCTTCATTTATGAAAATGAAACAGAACACTGCTAATTTAACAAGAACATCAACTAGACACAGGTTGAAAATTTAATTAAAATAATTGGTTTGATATAAATTTTTTCTCATAATCCAGTAGACATAAAATATGATTGATGCTTTACTTTAAGAATTAAATAAAATGCTTTTTGTTATTATGATAATTATGATTTTGCTTCTTTATTTTTCTTTTCCAGTGTTTTTGAACCGGTTTATAGACTAACAACTCTCTTTCTTTAATTAAATGGTTGGTTATGAGACTATTTGGGCAGCATATTTTTTTTTTTTTACTTAGCAATTTCCTGTAGCTCTGCACCTTCCACAAGAGTCTTTTTTCTTTTTAACAGTTTGAATTTCTTTCAAAGGATTAGCTATGGTATCTGCACTTAATACTGCTAGCACCAGGACCATCTTTTTTGTGTTTTCAAGGGTGAACATGTATTGTTGTTACAAATCAAATAATGGTAAATCTTTGTCTTATTGAGTGCAATTTATGTAATCTGTTTTAATAGATGTCAGGGATTATATGGTCAAATGAACTCTTGATTCTTCACCCACACCTTGGCTTCTTTCAGAACTAGAAAGTTGAGATGCATCTTAAGTAGTGAGATTATCCTTTCAAAATAATTCCATTGACTATATAAAATAAACAAAGCCTTTGGGTTTAAATGAAATAAATAGCTTCAGCTACTCCTCTCGGATATGGAAAGAGATTATGTGTGAGTTTTTTATTTATATTGTGAAAAGGCCCTGGTTATCTCTTTGTGTAGTGTGATAGGGATCTATGATCTTTACTAAGATAGCATGCACTGTTTTACCAAGATCAAGGCAACTCTTAAATAAGCAAACTGTTAATTGGGGGCTGTCTTACAGTCCGGAGATTTTAGTCTCTTATCATCATGGTGGAAACCATGTCAATAATAACTGCAGGCATGGAGCTAGAGAAGTATTTGAGAGCTACAGAATTATTCAGAGGCAAAAAGGAAGACATTGGGTTTGGCATGGGCTCTAAAACCTCAAAGCTCTTCCCTTAGTGACACACTTCCTCCAACAAGGTCACACCTATTAATTATTTCAAACAGTGCCACTCCCTGGTGATTAAGCATCTAAATATATGAGCTCATGAAGTCCACTTTTATTCAAACCACCACAAGCACAGAGTAACTGTTAGTAGTTATTTGTACAATATTAATTTTACTGTTGCTGTGATAAACTACTTTGACAAAGGCAACTTAAGTTAGAAAGAGTTTATTATTTTAGTTCATAGTTCAAAGTATGGCAGTTGTGGCAGTGGAGTCAAGACCGCAAGAGCTTGAAGAAGCATGTCTGGTTTTAGCACATCAATCGGAAGCAAGAAATTATTCACTTCTATATCAGCAATCTTTTTAAACAGAATGAAGAATAGATTGTTTAAGCCAGTCAGCACATGGTCCTTCCCTGCAGATTTTATACTCCAACAGGTGAGATGCAACACAAGAAGGGAGAGGCATAGGCACCACGATGGATATTTGATTTGGAGCTAATTATACATAAAGAAGGAGAGGTTTCTATCCCATAACCATGCTTTGTTTCGGAAAGTCCCATCTTCAGCTCATTTGGTTTAAGACAAGTTCTGATAGGAGGAAAATGTCCGCTATCATAACTATTATAAGTTCAACTAGGGCAACCTTCCTGTTCCTAACATATGGTAACAGTGACGTCAGTAACCAGAGCCAGAGTGATGGCTCAGTCTCCATGGGTAAAAGGCCCTCAACTACTTTTAAACCCCTCCAATACATGGTGAGAAAAGAATGCCAACTCCACAAAGTCTTATGACCATGACAAGACATGCATAGCCCACACTAGTAACAATAACAACAATAATAAATGCTAATAACAAAAACAGTAATTAGCATTATTATAAATATACTTTATATTATTATATACTTTATATTATTATTGCTATATTATTATTATTATTGACAGGATTTTAAAACTTGCTTTTGCTAATTGCATTCACCAGAACATATAGAAAATAAGAACAGCAAAACAACTGTGATTACCTGATGATGCTGCCTATAATTTTATTGAAGTTTTATGCCATACCCATTTTTGAGCCATTTTTCAATAGAACCACACAGGCATCCAGTGCTTGAAAATATGAACACTGAGAATTGTCACCTTTTCACCAGATGTGGCATGTTTACAGAGGCACCATGCGGTTGGTCAGAAGAGTGATACAGGAACTCTCATTTTCAGCTGTATTTACAATAAGCCAATAGGTAAAGAGAAAAAGTGACTGTGAAACTATACACATGGCTATGTCTTGAATGAGACAGATGCTCTTGTAAATTCTTAATTGACTATAAGTCAGGCTTTGGGTGACAGTGCTTCAGATGCCACTGACTGGAAGTAACGAACCTGAAAGCACTAAAAGTTTAAGCAACTCCTAAACTTTATACAACCTGTTAGTGGCAGAGCAGATTTTAAAATTCACCCCTGGATTCCATTAAGTCCTGGAGCTTAGTCCATTAAGTCATGCTGCCTCCATTTAAAACCTATTACCAGCTCTTTCCCATGCCTAGAATTCAACGTTTAGAAGAATTTATTCACTACAATTGAAAAAGCATCTTCTTGGATAGGTGACTGTATGCATTTGCTGTTGGTGTCTTATTCTATATCTTGCCGTGGGTTTTAAATTTATGAATTAATAATCATCTTGTACGATTAATAATTTCTTTCTGTGTTAAAAGCCCTTTTAAAATCCCTCTGATTATTTGCAGAGTGAGTGATGTTAATTTTGCAGGCTGTGTAGGCTGAACTGATATCTCTTAAATCACTGTGGCTGCTAAAGGAAGGAGGTTAATAAGGCATGGGTCATTACAATTGTAGACCTATCCTAATTTATACTAATGACTAACAGCAAATAAGAGGCTGTGAATTGGAAAGTGAAATGGCTTGATTAAAAACAATGAATTTTGTGAGCTTTAGTAACACACAAAGAGAATAATAATTTCAGTGTCATCTATTCCCGATAGAAAAACCATCAATATTGAAAACAGGTGATTACTTATGAATAGGTTTTATGAATTAAGGATATTTATAGGCTCATAGCAATTCAGGTCTTGGCACAATGAACTCGGAAGAGTCTGATTGTTGCACTTACATTTTATTGAAATATTTTCAGAAATAAAGATTAATCTGATGCAGTATTTCTATTTCATGGGAACTTTCATTGAACTTGCTTCTATCATGATAGGGTTTGACCTACAGAATAAATCAGTTTAGCTGGTTTCTTTGGGAACCATCACACAAATTTTCTTTTTAGAATTTTCTCTTTATTGAGAAATATTCATAAATGGCAAAATCATGTAATAAAAGAAAAACAGGGTCTAGAGGGATGACTCTGTACTTAGGTTGCAAATACTTGCATTTTTCAGAGGACCTAAGGTGGGTTCCCAGCACTTATTTGAGTATCTAACAACCACTTGTAATTCTGCTCTTGGGGTTATAGCACTTCCTTCTGGTCCATTTAAGTACCCATAAACAGGCGCGCACGTACACACACACACACACACACACACACACACACGAGCACGTGTGTGTGTGTGTGTGTTTATAAAAATGTGAGTCTTCAGAGTCTTCTTGAGAATTTTGTTGTTGCTTCTGCTTTGGGCACTGATGCTGAGCTGGTAGCAGAAAGGAGGAGCTAGAGAAAGGACCCAAGGAGCTGAAGGGGTTTGCAGCACTATAGGAGGAACAATACTATGAGTCAGCCAGTACTCCCAGAGCTCCCAGGGACAAAATCATCAACAATAGAGTACTCATGGAGTTACCCGTGGCTCCTGACACATAGGCAGCAGAGGATGGCCTTCTTGGACCTCAAAGGGAGGAGAGGCCCTTGGTCTTGGAAAGGCTCAATGCCCGCAGTGTAGGGGAATATCATGACAGGGAAGCAAGCAGGAGAGGGTTGATTGGGGAACAGGGAGAGGGGAGATGGCTTATGGGATTTTAGGTGGGAGGACCAGGAAAGGGGACAATATTTGAAATGTAAATAAAGAATATATCTAATAAAAAATGAAAGGTCATCTTAGAACCACATAGAAAAGTCGAGAAACATGATGCTTCTGCATTCAGAAAATAGGTAGGTACATGTATGCTTACTTTTACTAACTCCAGGTAGAAATTTATTTATGTAGTGATACATCTTGTAATTGCATGCATGTGTACATATGCATCTGTGTTTTCATTTTGGGCCATGGATTCATGAAAAGTAGATATTGAGTAAATGATATTATGCTGTTCTTGAATATGTTTTTACATTTTTTCAGGTAAATAAGAGCACCCTTAAAGAGGTTTCCCTTCTAACATTATTAAGGTATGGTAACAGTATGGGGGAGAGAGGACACTTCAAGATCAGGATGGTACAGCTATTTATTGTCATTCTGACAGAGTTAGGTTCACCTCTGTGAGTCTATGCAGTGACTGGCTCTTGCATGCTGACTCAAATTCTAATATTTATTGTTATCCCTGGCTTACAACAAGGTATCAAAATTATATTGTTTGGATACTTGTTTCATACAATTGCCATTATTTAGTAAGTTTTAATCTTGTGAATTAACAATAGCCCTGGATGAATAAGAATGGTTATTGAAAATGTTAAAGAAAGGATATTAAAAGCTTCTTAAAATTACTATTCCCAGTGCACGATTCTGAGACTGTTAATTTGGCAATGTCTGACATTTCTTTGGAGGGGTAAATGGCTGAGGTCTTGGGAAGTGATGTGAGCAGATGTGAATTATTTAACCCCGAGGGCTTTCCAACTGCCACTTATGGAAGAAGACCCATAGTGGGAAAATTCAGGGCTGTAAACCACGTTGTTGATAATTGACCTCTTTAAAAAAAGTTGATAGCAGCCTTTTCCAAATGATGAGATACCTGTTAGACATCGGAGGGCAACACAATCACTAATTAATGGAGTAGGTATAGCTCCAGATATATATTCAGAGAGGGGTCAATGGTAGGAAGTGAGCAGATGTTTATGTATCACTACTTTGCAATAATTTCTTATTCATCCCCATTGTATGAAAATGGTGCATAATAATTGCACAGGATAAAAATGAATGAGCTGGCCTGTGCAAGCCCTGTGCATACTCTCACAGCCTCTCTAAGTTTGTACGTGGGTCAGTCATGCTGTGTCTACAAGGTCTTGTATCATTGGTGTCTTCCATCTTCCCTGCCTCTTATACTCTTCCGACCTTCTTTCCTGCATAGATCAATGAACCCTGGGAGCAGAGATTTGAGGGAGCCCATGCCCAGAAGTAGATGTTCAATGCAAAACAAACCCAGCAGCACTTTTTGGATATTTTTGGTTTCACGATGTCAAATCAAGCATGGCCACTATTTTCTGTCTTTACTTTTGCTGTGAACAGGTCTTTTGAGTATAGATTATGGATTTTGGTTTTGCATTTTTATGGGATTCCTGTGTATGTCTCTCTATTTGTCTTTTTTGGCTTCTTAGTTGGGTCTTTTTCTTCTATTGTTTGTTTTGTCTTATTCTGATTCGTTTGCTTTTGTCTTATCTTAGGCATTTTACTATTCTTTAGATGCATATTTGTTTTCCAAGGAAAGACAGAAAGGGTGATGGCTACTATTGGAAGGGTCATCCATTGTCCTCAAGGATATGGCTCCTAAAATGCAACCCATGATCTAGTAGATGGCTCGGTGCTCATGTACAGCTCACATGGGCAGCACTAAGTGGACTCTGGATTTCTAAACACTAAGCACAAGAAGCTAAGAGGAAAAATGATAGGGAGCAGGGAGAATTTTTGAATAATTCTCAAACAATTAAAACTTAAGAACGGTAATTACAGATGCCAGAATGGTTCTGTATACGAAACAACAACAACAACAACAACAAAACCAACCAAGCAACCAACCAAACAAACAAAAACCAGGAAACGAAAAAAACCAGAAACCAAAAATAAAACCACAAAAACCAAACAAAAAAAATTCAAGAACACTTCTTGGAGAAGAGAATAAAGAGGTTAAAAGCAAGAATGTCTTTGCTATTGTTCAGAGAGAGGGTACAAGTCGGGGCTGTCTCCAGAGTCAAGAAAATCTCACCCATTATGAAAGAAATTTGAATAAAAATTACTGCTCTACCTTTGTATGGGAGTAGAGATGATGAGAATCCTTTGTGCACACTAGGCAAGTAATTAGGCCCTGCTGTTCCCTAACCTTTGGTTATTATATACATGCATATATATATATATATATATATATATATATATATATATATGACATATCTATTTATTGGTTTATTTTATACTGTGCCCTCTTTTTGACCAGATATAGTCTTTATTTTAGAGTGTACTTTATCTTCTTTTTCTATAAACTTATAATATGGAAGTGATGTTAACAAGAACTAACACATTTGCAATCCTTTAAAATATAAAAAAAGTCATATGGATGTTTGAGATAGTACTATAACTAATATATTAAATCCATTATGATATTACCTAGTTGAAATCCTGCTTTAAATTTTATTGCATCTATTATGGAATTGTGTTATTTCTGCAATAAATTTGTTGAACAATACCACAGTTCTGAACAAAATAACATCCCATGGGATTTCATAAAATTTCAGTTGTTTGAAAGTATGTGACAGTGTAAGTGGAGTTATCAAGGTGACTTCCATTATTCCTGTTATGTTTGTCTGCAGTAACTAATGAAAACCTGTTCCTATAGAACTGAACATAAATTAAATGAAAGCAGTGCCTCTGGCTTCCAGTAATAAATAGCAAGCAGACAGCTATGGGGACTTCCCACTGCTTTTCTTTGCAAGTGTGTCCTAGGAATAGAAGAAAGAATATCTAGTTCATCTCTCAATTTTTTATGAAGTGTACTCCTGTTTTCATACTTCTCCAGAGAGAGAATATTGGTGTAATTTCAAAATGAGCTATCTCTCGGCTCTTAATGTGACAATTCACAGCATAAAACATAAGAGGAGAAATCTGCATTTTTGTACGACATCGATTCTGCTGAAAGAATATCAGCTGTGTTACTTTAATGAATGAAATACATCTTCATCAGCTTCGTTTATATCTACATTTTGGAGGTGAATTTCTTAGTTCTGTTTACTGTCGTTGAGGCGAGGAAAACCGTCAGTTAAATCATTTGGTGAGTGTTGGCAGAGTTTGAGTTGAGTTCGTCAGAAGCAAATGTTTTGATTCAAGTTAGTAGCCATGTGTTCTTGGGAAATCAGAATCTCTTCCTGGAAACACAAGGTGAGAATGACAGCCCTGCCATCATCTCTGGTCTGCTCTGAGGACAGGATAGACACCCACTAACAGAAGATACTACCTCTGATATACACTTGGTCATTTCCAGTCCTTATGGTCTGGTGTCTCTCTCCCACACTCTTCCCTAATTCTATCTTTTCTTTTATCTTCTTTCTTTCTTTGACTTAAGCTTCTTGGCTGATGTCATTCATTCCAATATATTTTTCAAAAATTCCTAATGGTTTTAATATCAATAAAGAAGCAGTATTCGGCAAAACCAGAATGGGGAAGTGGGAAGGGATGAGTGGGAGGACAGGGAGAGAGAAGGGGGCTTACGGGACTTTTGGGGAGTGGGGGGCTTGAAAAAGGGGAAATCATTTGAAATGTAAATAAAAATATATTGAATAAAAAAAGAAAAAAAGATAGTCATTTCATAAACCTGTCCATCTATTTGACTTTTCTTTTGATACTCACCTTCAATAATTTTGGCCTGGTCAATAATCATCCACCCATTTTAATAACCCCAACCCTGACATAGCATGCCCTTCACAAACTCTGAATCATATCTCTGATTTATAAGACAAATTCTCCATTTAAATTTGTTATCTGTTCCTGCATCCTTGTTATTTTGATTGTGAGCATTTACCACATCAGGTGAACTTTTCGGCCCTGTTCCACCATTGTTGAAACTATCCAGATTTGTATGGTGATCCCCTTCAATGTACACAGTTTCATTTCTGTTCTCAGACAAGCAAGCTGATGCGGGTCCTCGCAGTATTTTGTAACAGCCATTTTATGTTCCATATGACTACTTAAAATCAGTGTGTTTACTGAGTCTCAGTCTGTAGTCTCCCCTCCCCTTTTAAGCATTTAGCTTGCCTGTTTCCCCAGGAATGAGCAAGGGAGAATATAAGAAACTTTCTTATACAATGAGTATGTGCATATCTACTTTTCTTGCCTACTTCTGTGAAGAATCAACTGTTCACAGTGTCATGCCCTCTCCTCACACTGAACTTATCTTTATTCCCTCTTATCTAAATTTACTACCCTAGAAATCTTTCCACGTTGTTATCTTTTTCTGTCATGTCTATTTTATCAGCAACCATATATGCTACAATTTACACCGTCTTAAGATAATTTTGTTGTGAGATTCTGTATCCAAAAATGACATGGAAGCTATATCTGTAATACAGCAATAATACACATGTGCTATCAAGACCCAAACAATGGCAAGACAAATGGGCAGACAAATGAGGAAGGGGATTCCTTATCTATATAAAAAAAATATAGGCAACTAATAACAGCTGAGAGAGGGAGAGGTTTGTCTTCTTTAGTGATAAAGCCTCTAATTGGTCATCTAACACAAATAGTCAGTCCTGAAACAATGTATTTGTAAGGAAAGTTAAATGGACTCAGTAGGTTTTATTGACATATTTATGCGAACATACATGTAGCAATAATAATCATGGATTTGAGATGGAGTAAGAGTGGAGTCCACACTTATGGGAAGGGCCAAAGAAGAAGGCTTGGGAGACTTGGAAGGAGAAATTGGGATTAGAAGAAAGTACATAATTAAAATGTAAAGATAAAAGATTGTTAAAAAAGCTTATCTTAATATTAGAAGTTTTCCCACTATTTTTCCATTTCCTTTTTAAGATTTTTCAGTAAAAAAAAAATCATCGAATGTGTTTTTACAATCCTTTTCTCTCATGCTCTCTTGAAACTATTCCATTTCTTTTTGTCCCTAACCATGACTTTCAGTTGCCCTTGCATAACTACAAAGCAGAAAAAAAATATGCAGGTAGGATATGTATAATTCACTGGAGCTACAATGGTAAAGCACTATAATGTATGTATCTAATGAAAATAGAAATTCAATTCTCAAAGTTCTGAAGGCCAGACAAACATCTTCCATACAGATGTCTGCAATTCAGGTGTCAGAATGTTCCAGTTTGGGAAAGCATCCGTCCTCTTCAAGGTTCAGATAGCTGTAGTCTTATATTTACAAAGTGTACAAAAGACCAATCATGTTCTCTGCCATTTCCTTAGATGGGCAATAACCCATCCTTGAAGGACCCACTCATGTAACCTTATTGCTTTCCCAAAGCCCCTTATCCTTGATCCATCAGTTTGAAGAACAGAATTCCAATGTAATAATCTTGAGAGATAAAGCCACCCATCAATAAAAGACTGTGGTATTTATTCGTGACATTAGGCTCATTGTCTGATGTGTATGTTAGAGTTTGAGCTAATATTGATAAAACAAAACCTTGCAAAAACCATGACTAGATCAATAAAGACTTCCATCTTTATACTCACTTCTTGTAAAAGGAAGAATTTGTACTCTAAAGTAATGGTGTTTTACCAGCAAATTGTGTCATCAGAATAAATAACATTATGAGCATAATCAACTGAATAGAAGACTAAGTTGTGAGCCAGTCTCAAGTCCAAAATATTCAGTTTGAAATAAGGGACATTTCTTAATCCCAAGGCTTGTGTAACATTTAAGAAATAACGAAAGAAGATTTTTTTTTCTTTTTTTGACCTGTCTTTTGAATAATTCTCTCTGTACCTTGTCCCTTGGTGATTGTAACTGGCTTTAATGTTTCCATGTTTGAATCTCTGCACTGCTGAAAGAGTCCAGTTTAGTCGGACTTATGCTTTGTGATCAAACTGTCCTTTTACGTATAAGACTCTGATCTTGATCCCCAGCTGTCATGTCCACACCCTCTCAGGAGAAATCTGGCACAAGTTCATTTATAGATCACAGGAGAGAATCACTCCATAAACTCTGCTATGTATAGCAGGCCTCCTCCCTCTACCTAAGAGACCAGGAGTCTTTAGACAGGGTCTCTGGGTGGTTTCAACGTAAGATGTCACTTCAGAAGCAAAGAGTTTTCAAATGTTGAACACTAACATTTATATGTATTGCTTTTGGTCTTCAATGACCTGAAGATTCAGTAACATTAGATAGTTATTTAAAGAAAATTGTAGTGCTGTAAAATCTTAATGCTGTTTTACATCATAAAAAATTCTTTTGTAGCCAATTTTATTTTATTTCCATATACTATCACATGAGTTTCCTGTCTCTCTCCTTGTGTGTAAACACATAGAAATACTTTTATTTATAAGCCTCCATGGGGATATAATCATGGGAGAGACACCATTTAATGTTGTTTAGGTTTAGTATTTTTCATTGTTGATTTTTTCAGAACTATTACTATTACTAGGCTATTAGTTTTGGTAGCAATTTTGTTTATTCTTTTTCAATATAATTCGTGATTTGTAGGGGATTTTAAAATACAGAAAGTAAAATCATTACAAATAAATAATTGTGGGCTCAACGCCAGCCCCCTCTCGCCTCTCCTCTCCCCTCCTCTCCTCTCCTCTCCTCTTAATCTTTACATCATGCTTAATCTATTCATGTTTGCACACCCATATAAACTCATCCTGATATTTATATATATATATATATATATATATATAGTTACTTTGAAACATGAGTTGAAACTATTCTAATTAACTTTTTCAATCTAAGGATGCATTTACTTTCTGCCAGAGAACCATGTATGAGTAATTAAAAATTCTGGCAATAAAATGTTGCTATAGGTTATTTTAAATTTAAGGCTAGGTTCTAAAATTCGAATCTTGTAAAGGACACAAAATATGAAGTAAAGGCCACCCAGAGACTGCCCTACCTGGGGATTCATAATATAAACAGTCACCAAACCCTGACACTATTATGGACAACAAGAAGTGCATAGCAAAAGGAGCATGTCATGGTTGTCTCTGGAGGGGCCCTGCCAGAGTCTTACACATACAGAGGCAGATGTTAGCAGCCAACCATTGGTCTGGGCATGGGGTTCCCAATGGAGGAGCTGGAAGGTGGTCCAGAGGAGCTGAAGAGGTTTATAGCCCCATGGGAAGAACAATGATGTCAGCCACCCAGATGCCCCAGGACTCCCAGGGACTAAACCATCAACCAAGGGGCACACATGGTTCTGGCCAAAAATGTGGCAGAGGATTGCCTTGTTGGGCATCAGTGGGAGGAGTGGTCCTTTGTCTGGTGAAGGCTCAATAGATGCCCCAACAAAGGGAAATCTAGGTGGGGGAGGTGGGAGTGGGTTGGGTGGAGGGGCTTATACATGGAGGCAGGGGTGGGAGGATGGCTTGGAAGTTTTCAGGGAAAGGTTTTACCATTTAAAATGTAAACGAAGATTATATTCAATAAAAAAAAAGAAAAAAAAAGAATAAGGTTTGGAAAAAAAAGATTCAAATATTGTATAAAGATACCAGTCAGCCTAAACTTATTAGAGGTTTCTCAAAATATATGCTAATAAACTTTGGATAATATAGTAACAATTGGAGATTTTAAATGTATTTTGTATATTATTTATGGTCAAATGTGTTTGTAGACTGAGAGTTAGCTTATCCTGTCATACAAGCCTGGAAACCTCATTTTCTACCCTCAGAATACAGCTAAAAGCCAGTTGCAGTAATATAGTAATACATACATAGTAATGTCAGTGAATCTCTACTTGGAGGCTGGAGGTAGAGACAAGTCCATCACTAGTAGCTGATAGGTTTTTGGATTATATAGTATTGAGTAACAATATAGATTATGTCTCAAGTAAAGTTCACAGTGAAGACTCACATCTGAGATTGAAATCAACATATGTTCATGCGTGTATGTGTGTGTGAGTGTGTGGGGTGCATACTTATTGTCTTAGATATGTTATTAATACATTTGTAATAGATCATTATTTCCAAATTAGATCATGTAACAAATTATTATTCAATCTTGAATGATTATAGGCTTAATGTCTTCTCTAAAATATGGTCATATGTGTGAGGTTTCATGGAAGATTTTCAAGAGGAAGTAGGTCTTTATACCATCATCTGCATGAATAGATTAAGGTTGTTATTGCAGTAAGTATTACGCCACTGAGTGGGAGAGTTTCAATATTCTTTGTTTCTAGAATATTTGGGAGAGATGCAGAATGAGGTAGTTAGTTTTACAAAGGAGGGAGCAGAGTAGCATTATAGATATATGGTATGTACCTTTCTGTCTGATTGCCTTTCTCTGTAGTATGTATGGAAGACCACCTCATGATTCACTTGCTTTTCTTTGCTTCCAAATGAACTTCCAGGTTACCTAAATGTTCTGTCACATCATTGAAAAGGATTTGAAGGGATTGTTCTCACTTAAGCCTATTCATTTCCAAATGTAAGCAATACAAAAGATTGTATCTGCAGGTAGTTGATGCATTATGAATATTACTTGCCTCAAAATGCAACCCAAATAGGAGGGCTGTTTAGGGATTTATGATGTTTTGAAAAAAATTGTCCTTTATGTGCAGTATAGCACTCCTAAAAGTGAAAATGCTGCTGGAAATTTCCTCATATTACTTAAACATGTGGAACTTCAAAGCAGCTGGATATTGCAAATAGCATTGCATAAATTATATCAACTTGAATAGAGCAAATTTTAAATGACTAGGAAAAGCAACTATCATTGGCTTTTCAAAGAAAGTGTTGCTGTTTGACAAAATCCCATATACTTCCCACAAACATATGCTAATTTATAAAATGTGGATCTGTTCTTCATGGACCATGTTTCCATTGCAGAGTTAGGAATATTTAATCAGTAAAATTGTAGTAACACCTTACCATCTTGTACAATTTGACACTAAGAGATATATAAATCAAAAGTGATGGTTGATATTTTAATTAGAGACAGAGAAATGAAATATAAATTTTAGGATAAATGGACACTCCATTTTAAGTTTTATCCAGAGCTTTATCTACTGACAGAGAAATCAGTATATGTAAAGTTTATATTTCTGATGTACAGATATTTATGTTGCATAATCTGCCATATTACTTTGATGTGTACTTTCATTTCAACATTTTAAAAGTTTTTGTTTCAATTGAAATGATTATAAGGTTTTTGTAATATCAAATCAGTAAATACATCAATTCATTTGACTTCTCATATAAATTATTTAATGAATGTATTACTTGTGATATATGTGATAATTTTGTCAGATAAATTTCATCTTTTAAATTTTGACATCCTGCAAAAATAGTCTCTTCAATGATTTTAACAGAGATAACCAGTAAATTCCAAGAATGGCAAAGCCATGTTTCAAATTTACTTGTCAAATGTAATTGTGGCCAAAATTTAAATTTTTCAGGTGCCTTTATTGTCAATACTATCTTATTGAAATAATTATGTACATGTTTTTTCTAACTATAAAACTATAGTTTTGCACGGGAAGACTAAATCAATTAAAAATGATATTTAATTATTGTTTTTACAACTGGCAAAACTTTTTACTTTAACATGTCTATAGATATTTCAAATTTTTATTTATAATTACATATAATTTTAAATATTTTAATCTATCTGTCTTTACTAATGTTCTGGGAGGAGGAAAAGTGTAAATGAAAGTATTTGTAGCCTTTGGTAATTTCCCTCTCACATTTTTTTCAGTTTTTGTTCATACCAGTATTGTTAAATATCATAATTTGAATATTCTTTTGTGATTATTTATTTAAATCAAGGCAAAGCAGACAGCAGCACTTTGAAGCAATTGCTGTTTCAATTGGCTAATTTTAAAGAACTTAACATACATCAGACAATGCCTGGAGAAAATGAGCCTCCTTGTGTGGCTGCTTCAATCAGACTGACTATGGCAATATTTGTGGGACACTTTCTGGTTTAATAACTGATGTGGGACAGCCCAGTCCACTGTGGCATCCTTAGACAAGTGGGCTTGGGCAGTATAAAAAGCAACTGAGAAAACCAGAAAGACTTCTCTGGGGTCTCCGCTTCAGTTTCCTGCCTCCAGGTTCCTCCCAAAGTGACTGAATGAAAGTCCCAATAAACCCTTCCTCCCTTGAGCTGCCTTTGGATAGGGTTTCATCATGGTAACAGACAAGCAAAGTAGGAGAGAAAGATGACTGTACCACAGGTGTGTTTAAAGCCTCTAATAGATGAAGATGGGATAAATGCTAACACTGAAGCACATGCAAAAAGACTCTGAACGTCAACTTGACTATAAGCCTAAGGTGAATCTAGTGTGACATGCCTGCCGTTAAAAGCTAATGCGTTTGAAGGCTCTATTAGCTCTGAAAGGTGACTGAGATCAGATGGATGTGGAGGTGGGAGAAGAGTACTTGAAAAGCTGTAGAAGGCAGCAAGAGATACTTAGCTTAGAGAAGAGAAAACTCTTGAGGCAGAAATGACAGCTGTCTTAAAGTAGTTAAAAAACTTGAACACACGCGCGCGCGCACACACACACACACACCAAATAACGAGATTAAACTGCAGCAAATGGCTGAGAGTTTTGTATCAGCCTTTGACTTTTCAACTAACAGACTAGGTGACCAGCACTAACCTTTTCAGGTAAGCATTAATTGTGATCACTAAAACATAATTAATTTAATGTCTTGTGGCCTCTATTTTGAAAATTCCCATCATGGATGACCCTAATGTTATCTGTGTTCACCAGGAGTGGGGGAAATGCCTGAAAGGCAATGCAGAGGTAAAGAAATATAATTGGGCCTTAGGGAGTTGGAGAGCTCAGTGGGGTTAGGTCTTTTTTTAAAAAACTGTGCTAAGCAGAAGCTTAGAATCCCCCAAATGTTGGTGGGTATATATTCTCTTTTTGGCTAGAACCAAGATCTAAAGGATACTATCTCAGAATTAAATCGTTTATTTGAGGGTTCTAAAGAGGTTACGTTTGAAAGTTCTAAAGAGTAGATAATAGGCTGATTTTTAAGCCTATTTAGTTAAAATTATGACACTAAAGACTATGGACTCTCAAAATATCAATAATTGCTCCTGTGATTTAGATTACCTTCAAATGTAACATTGTGAACCCCATTGCTACTGCCACCAGCAACAGAGTGGCATTTAAACAGAGTTATGAATTTCCCTGCATATTTTATTAATTAAATGATCTCTCAGCAATCCAAGGTTAGTTCTATTTTTTCCCCTTGGTGCTTGGAGACAAGTTAGTTTTATAATAATATCTTTTTTTTTTTAAAGCCCGTTGTTTATGGGGCATAGCAGAAGACTGAGTTGTGGAGGAAATTTTCCATATAATGATAAGCTGGACTTCCAAGTTCAGAAGAACTGGATTTGATGGAATGCTAAACTTAGAAGATAAAACAATGACATCTGACATAAAAGACGAATTTCTGAAACAACAGTAGGTTATACAGAAGTCACTAAGTTGACTTTGTGTAAACCACCTAGGTAAGATCACTGATTCTTCTGTTCAAAGAAATTACATTCTTTAGGGAATGGAACAATAGATATAAATGCTGCTTTCCTGAGCATCAAAACTCTTCTTTTCAAAGAGGACAGCTTAAGGAGATGAAACAATTTTGAGCCCCTGTCAAAAGACCTTTTGGCCTCTTAAGAAGAGGATTGAATTTGACATGGATTACAAAGATTTCTATTGTAGTTCCCTTGTGGCTTGTTCTACAGGCAGTTTTGACTGATGGTAGTTACCCTAAGACATTCATCTCTGTAAATCTGTGAGAGTATTAGGGAAATAGTACTCATTTGCTTGCCTTTTCTATGAGTAAATAAACTTAATAAAAATAACACAAATTAATAAAGACTGTGACACTACAGCGAAAGCTGAGTCTAATCGAGAAATCTTTAAAAGAAAACTATATAGAAAAATTGAAAACAAATAGCTGTTTACGACAAAAAAAATTATACTTGAAGGTCATTCTAACATAACAGCCTGTTTTGAACCTGCTTACTAAGTTCCATTTTGCTTTTAATCATGAAAAACTTACACTTACACATTGAAATAGTCACCTGTAAAGTAAAATCAATAATATTTTCCATTATTTTTTCCATTTCAAAAAGTGAATCGACCTCACCCGGCTCCTTTTCTAGGGTGAAGTAAATGGCTTCTCGTGAAGATAGGATTGCCTTTCATTATGTGCCCTGTGGAGGTGCTGAGTTGCTCAGTGCTGATCTCTGGGTATAGAGCAACTAACAATCAGGGCATGTGTAAATTGGACTCATATTAGCTAACTATATAGACTCCTGCTGGAAGGAGACCCAGTCAGTTTTAGGAAAATCTCTCTGCTTGCCTCCTGGTAGAAAGGTTCAAGAAGAACAGTTTTGGGCAACAAAGTTCTGAGCTTTTCTTTCCCATATCCTGCACTTTTTTAAAGGCAAGTAAACTTAGCACCAACAGATTGCTTTCTGCTTGCTCTCTATAAATCCAGGTGCAGGAGTCTATGGAACTAAAACACATGCTACTGCCCCTGTTTCAAAGAGTCAACATTCAACTCTCGTTCTCTTCATTCTCTCTCTGCTTCAGTTTAACCAGGGACAAGGAGAAACACACACACACACACACACACACACACACACACACAGAGAGAGAGAGAGAGAGAGAGAGAGAGAGAGAGAGAGAGAGAGAGAGAGAGGAAGGGAGAGAGAGATTGGGGACACTTGAGGCCAAATGTCTCTTGGTTTTGTTAGGCTGTATATCAAGTATGATGGGAATGCTCTACACCAAGCTACAGGCTCAGCATTAAGGTGTCTAACAGAGCTGCTCGCCATCATTAAACATGGCTATCTAAATACAAATTTCTTAAGATTGCAAACAACAGTTGATTCTATTTTAATTTAGTCATTCGCATCCTATTTCAAATGTTTAGCAACATCATATGATTAATGGAATGTGTACCACAAAGGTTGGAGGCTACATATGATCTTCACTAGAGACAGCTGAGTGGGCAGCTCTGAAATTTCCCTAGAAGATGCATGGATAGTTATCTGAAAGTCTAGTGCCCAAGAGTCTAGAGTTAAGACTTACCGCTGTTCTTTATGCTATATAAACAGGTTCCCTGCTTTTTAAATTTAACTTTCTTCTTTTTCAAATGAGATATATTATGAAAATTCATGAAGTCTGCTCAAGAGTGGTACATACATAGCAAGAAAGTTTTCTTACAATATGCAGCTCCAAGTCACCTGGGGTCACCTAAGCAGATACTTTTTATTTTTTAAGTTTCTGGAAGCAGAACTGCAACCCAAACTTTAGTTTCTTGGAAGAGTCAGGCTCTCAAAACAAATAAACAAAGCTCTTTAGAGTGCTGTTACTGATAGCAAGTACTGCCCGATACATAAAAATGCAGAGTTGAAAGATTTTTTTTAATATATAATCTACATTATCAACCTGATCAGCCAATCTACCAGGATCATTTGAATTGTAAATATTAAGCTTGTTTTGGTAGCTACAACTGAAATGAAAGTTTAACAGAGTACCATAGTTACATTTGTGATTTTATTGAGAGTTGTTTTCACTGGGGAACTCTCAGCCTGTCGGATTAAAATGGTAAAGAGACCTTTTACTGTGAGAGCTTTGACAGTTATCCCCTTAGCAAAGTTTGCTTTTGTGATAATTACACCTACTCTTGTTTACCAAATGAATCACTGTTCAGTGCTGCTTTTAACCTTGAATGCTTTTCCCTCTGATGATTACTTTGTGCTATGATGAGATGTTCAGAAATACATCGCACGTTTTGCGCTGCTCTTTTGCAATCGATGTTTGCTCTTGGTTTTTGTTAAAAGGAGATTTTCAAAGTTCATTTTAGGGGAGAGGTAACGGGGGGGGCAGTGGGGTGGGGGAGAAATTAGGCATATGTCTTTCATGCGCAAGAGGAGAGAGGTGTAGGGGTTTAGTGAGAATAATGACAGCTAATTTCATGCTGCCCTTGGACATATCTAGTTATCTCTGAACTCACTGAGCCTTATGAGGAGAGGTGGATTGATTCAGACAAAAATGGGTGAAGCAGAAAGTTCCATGTATTGGGGTCATCGTGATGAGGTAGAAATAAAGATCATCCTCGGGCAAAGAACATTGAGATGGTAACATTCAGGTGCTTGTTTTCTCAGTACCCATGATTGGAATGCAATGCTTATTAATGCTAATCGTGTCTTTCAGGTTCCAAACAGAAGGTCCTATGATGGTTTGAGGGTTATCGATTCATACTTTGGGGATAGAAATAGGGGACGAAAACCTTTTGTTAATGATAGTAGCAACAATCAAAGTATCAAGAAGTGTAGGAGGAATCTGTCAAGGAGAGGTTCCTTCAATGCTACCTAGTTCACCCTAAGAAGAAGCTTTGAAAGCAGCAGTGTTTAGGCTAACCAACTAGCACAGGACACAGGAAATGACTGTTGAGGTTGTTGTTGGGATCTGGAGGCAAGGATGTCTGCATCCTAGTTAGCCTTGCTGTTCCAGAAGCACTACCAGGAAGTGCAGCAGGCACTTGAAGAGTTGATGTAAACTGACATTACTGTCCGGAGACCTTTTCTGTATTCCTAGGATCCCAGTATAATCACACGATCTACCTTCATCTCAGATTGAGGCAGGCAAGTCACTTGCTAACTCTTTTATGAGTTGGATTCCCTTCTCAAGCTATGGGCACTGTGTCCTGATCCTCCTTACACTGTCCCTCTGAAAAGGAAACCCTTGGAATTGCTGAATCCATATGTAGACAGAAGTTACTACAAAAGAAAGTCTGAAAACTAAAATTTTTCTTTGACTAGAAAAGCCAATTTTCTCTCTTGAACAACACACTTCATTTAGCTTTTGTCTGAGTATGTCAAGTGAAAAAGAAAAAAAAATAAATTTCCATTTTTTCCCCCAGAACCATTCCTATCTTGTTAGGATACCTACTTATTACTATTTAAGTTGTTTCAATGTCTTCTCTTGTTACTGTATATACATTGGAAGTGGCTGGGAATGAAGATGGAAATTGGTGGTAGCTATGAAATACATTTAAGAAGCATCAACATTTGAGTGCTAGCAAATAAGTACTACAGGCCAGACTTTCTGTTACATTTCTTAGAGAGCTCTCCTATACCTTGAAATTCTTTCACCTATTTTCCTTTCTATTTATTTTCCCCCTATATTAACATTCTTCATCTTGTCAGTTACCAGTTACCCAGACAGAAATACCCAAAAGTAAGGTGGTTCATACTGTTAGCCTTCCTCCTCAGTCTCCTAGTAATAACAAATGGATAGTGAAGGCTTTTGGGTTCTACTGGTTTGAAGGTCTGTTTTACTGTCTTCCAAGTTTTATTTTTTTTGTTTGTTTGTTTTGTTTTGTTTTGTTTTGTTTTGTTTTGTTTTGTTTTTTAACTAGGCTACTTTCCTGTGTCCTTCTTAAACTTTCTATACTAGCTTTCTAAATGATTCAGATGCCATGTATTTTACATCCTTAATCCATCTGTTGTCAATCCAACTTGATCTTAAAAAAAAAAATAAATAAATCCAGACACTCTTGTCTTTGTGGCCTCCAGGAATTACCCACTGTCACTGTGGTAAAGTGACAGTTGCGGTCACCACTCTGCCTCTGTTTTGTCCACACAAGCCTGAAATATTCCTCTTTGAACTAAGCTTTAAGCCCCTATCATTTTTGTTTTTCTTTTTTTTATTCGATATATTTTTTATTTACATTTCAAATGATTTCCCCTTTTCTAGACCCCCACTCCCCGAAAGTCCCATCAGCCCCCTTCACTCCCCCTGTTTTCCCACCCACCCCTTCCCACTTCCCCGTTCTGGTTTTGCCCTATACTGCTTCACTGAGTCTTTCCAGAACAAGGGGCCACTCCTCCGTTCTTCTTGTACCTCATTTGATGTGTGGATTATGTTTTGGGTATTCCAGTTTTCTAGGTTAATATCCACTTATTAGTGAGTGCATACCATGATTCATCTTTTGAGTCTGGGTTACCTCACTTAGTATGATGTTCATGCTTAAAGTCTTGGAGAGAACAGGAATTCAAGGCCCATACCTAAACATAGTAAAAGCAATATACAGCAAACCGGTAGCCAGCATCAAACTAAATGGAGAGAAACTTGAAGCAATCCCACTGAAATCAGGGACCAGACAAGGCTGCCCCCTTTCTCCTTATCTTTTCAATATTGTACTTGATGTACTAGCTCGGGCAATTCGACAACATAAGGAGGTCAAAGGGATACAAATTGGAAAGGAAGAAGTCAAACTATCATTATTTGCAGACGACATGATTGTCTACCTAAGTGACCCAAAGAACTCCACTAGAGAGCTCCTACAGCTGATAAACAACTTCAGCAAAGTGGCAGGTTATAAAATCAACTCCAGCGAATCAGTGGCCTTCCTATACTCAAAGGATAAGCAGGCTGAGAAAGAAATTAGGGAAATGACCCCCTTCACAATAGCCACAAACAGTATAAAGTATCTTGGGGTGACTCTTACCAAACATGTGAAAGATCTGTATGACAAGAACTTCAAGACTCTGAAGAAGGAAATGGAAGAAGACCTATTTATATGTTGTTAACGTCACTGTGATGGATAGTATATGCTTGGGTCAGGGAGTGGCACTAGTAGGAGGTGTAGCCTTGTTGGAGTAGGTGTGGCCTTGTTGAGGAAGGTTTGTCACTGTGGGTTTGGGCTTTAATACTGCAGTCCTTGTTGCCTGGAGGTGAATATTCTGCTAGAAGCCCTCAGATGAAGATATAGAACTCTCAGCTTCTCCTATACCATGCCTGCCTGGATGCCATCGTGTTTTGCCTTGATGATAATGGACTGAATCTCTGAACCTGTAAGCCAGACCCAATTAAATGTTCCTCTTATAAGAATTGCCTTATTCATGGTGTCTGTTCATAGCAGTAAAACTCTAACTAAGATATTCACTAAATAGTGCTTGTTCTTAAATTAGGAAAAAAGATTCTAACATGTCTTGAAGATATTATATAAGTATGTGTCTACATGGATACATGGTCAGAAATATACTTAATCAATATGCCATCAGTATTAAACACACTAGAGACTCATGAAGACATAATGACATGCACAGATCTTTTTGCTGTAGCACCACATAAAAATTTTTAATGTTTGGTTCTTCAGACTTTCCCACTAAGAATAACAGTCCTCATTGGAAAAAAAAGATGCAAAAGGAGATTAAACTCCAGTGACTTTTTAACTAGAGTGTTAACTAAAACACTAGTTGATGTCTAAAAATCTAAAAAGCAAATGCATTCATGAAAATAATTCAGTGTGTATGTTTGGATCCTGTGTGATACATTAAAAAAAAGAAAAGCCAAAGAACAGCAAACTAGAAATGCTGGCTTGTGGGAATTGAGATATGGCTGCTCAAGTTTAACCCAGATCCAGGGTTTTAGTGGATAAGAAAAACTTACCATGAACTGAAAAACTTGCAGTCTTAGTAGAGCCCTCTGAGGAAGGAACTCACCTTCAGACTCAGCTTCATTTTACTTTCCATAAAGAACAGTTTAAAGAGCTTCACTCAGTGGTTGAACTAAGGGCATACCCCTGGCTTATAAAAAGCCGTATCTATATTAAATACTATAGTATAACATGGTGGTGGATGATCAGTGTTAGAATTACTTGTGTGGGAGCAGAATAAACATGAGGTATTATACTTATACTCACTAAATATCTACTGATTCCCAGATTTAACCTCAGAATGAATAAAAGAAGTCAAAGGATGATAGTGTGCTAGACATTTTAGTCATAGTGAAACAACACGTTGCTGTTGTGAAAAGCACTTAAGGTGGAGTTGTGGGCATGAGCTCTGTAATAGCATCAGCCAAGTGTTGTGGAATGAGATTTATTGTCTCAGATCTTCTACTACCATAGAAGGTGCTTGGGAAGCAATTTTCTGACAAGAAGAAGTCTGGTCCTCAGGATTTCTGTGAATCTAACAAACAAATTTGCAAAGAGATCACTGTAGTTCAATTCCTTTGACATATCACAGTGTCCTGCTGAAGTCTGGTGATTATATACCAAGAGGAGACTGAGTGTCCACTATAGTGCTATGAGGGAGAATGTGCTCTGTATTGAACATGACGATCTAGCAAATGTGGTGCCTATTGGCATGTCTCTGTCTGTTGATTCTCATGGCTTACTGAACTGGCCTTTGGAGAAGAGGTCAAGTCTTCCACCTGCTTTTCAAATCTTGTGTAGGTGTCTTTTATGACAAAATGAAATATGGAGTCATATTGGCAAAGGGGTCCTTTGACAGGGTTATAGTCACAGTCTAGGCAGACTGACATACAGAAGGTACCTCAGCAAGCAAGAGGCTGGTCAGAGGAAAGGAACAGCTTGGCAGGGAGCACTCCAAAGGCACTTATTCAAGAGGTACCATGGTGGTTTAGCCTCTGGGAGCTCAGGGGGATACTGGTTGGTTAATATTGTTGTTCCTCCTATGGAGTTGCTAACCCTTTCGGTTCCTTGGGTCCTTTCTCTAGCTCCTCCATTGGGAACCCTATGCTCAGTGCAATGGTTGGCTGAGAGCATCCACCTCTGTATATGTCAACAACCAAAGAGTACACATGGAGGGACCCATGTCTCCAGCCACATATGTAGCAGAGGATGGCCTTGTCAGACTTCAATGAGACAAGAGGCCCTTGTTCCTGTGAAGGCTCTATGCCCCAGTGTAGGGGAATGCAAGGACAGAGAAGTGGGAGTAGGTGGGTTGGTGAGAAGGAGGAGGGGGGATCGGATAGGGGGTTTTCACAGTCGAGAGGAAGAAAGGGGATAACATTTTAAATGTAAATTAAGAAATTATCTATTTAAAAAAAAGTTACCATGGTCTGGAGAGACGGTACCTTGCTTTCATCACTGTTTTCAAAGGAAACTGTTTTGTGGAGGATGGCTGGATTTGAGACATGAGGCAAGGGGCAGTGAGAAATAAAACTGAGAGAATGGTACTGGAAAGGAGGAAGTGAAACATTTTAAAACATGAATTTTTAGTAATAATATATGGTTAGAACAATGATTTGTTGTCTAATCTAAGTGATATAAGGCCTCAATGGAATAAGAAATAAACGCCACAATGAGGCTTTTTATAAATAACCCACATGTCTCTGGGATTTCATTCTTGCAAAACATTTTTTTTTGTCTGAAATACCTACCTTATATCTATAGGTCTCATATCACACAAGACCAGGCTCAGTTGTCAGATCACCAGGAGAATATTAAAATCGTTGGCACATTGTCTCTTTCCTTACTCACTTTCATATTTTTTCATGTCATTTATCATTATGTTAACTTAGCTACTTATTCTGTTTAATTTTTTCTAGTACCTGAGTTTTTCATATACCCACAGATACATAAATAAAAAGATATGTTTGTCTTTGCCTCCTACTCTATCACTGACTATTGATTTAAGAAGATGCACCTTGCAGGACAGTGGTGGGCCTTTAATCCCAGCACTTGGGAGGCAGAGGCAGGCGGCTTTCTGAGTTCAAGGCCACCCTGGTCTACAGAGTGGCTTCCAGGACAGCCAGGGCTACACAGGGAAACCCTGTCTCGAAAAAACAAACAACACAAAAGAAGATACCCTTAGTCCTCTGGTATTTAGATGTGCCAGTGTGGATTGGTACCCAGGAAGGTCCTCCCTTTTCTCATAGAAGAAGAGAAGGGGAATAGAGGAGGGGCTATGTATGGGGTCACTGGAAGGAGGAGGGCTATGATTGGGATGGAAAGTGAATAAATAAATTAATGGAAAAATGAAGAAAGCTAGGATGTTAGCAATGGATCTTAAGCAGTACAGATGCCAGAAGCATACTAGTTTAACATCCTGACCTTGTAGTTTAGGTAGAATTGTGCCCTCTCCAATAGATGAGTTTTTCATTCAATATATTTTTTGAGGTTTCAATGTTTTTGAGATATCAGGATAGTCGTAGTTGTTTATTTTCATCTGGGTCAGTAGAAGACCTTATTCAATACATGGTAGGAAAAATGTTAGGGACCCACTAAGTCCTTTTCCATGTGAATATTTAGAGTGCTTATAAATTTGACTAGTATTATTTCAAATTGGTAGAGTACTGAAGTGAGTTCACATGCTTCCTCATATTAGAGATGTACTTGTTATTCTTTTCTAGATATTAGATTAGATGAATCTGCCGTTAGAGTTGCTGAAAATTCTCCATCTCTTCTTGAGCCTAATTAGCACATTTGACAAATGACAAAATGTATAGTGTAGACTCTATGAAAACTTGAAAGTATTTAACAATCATTCTGTATATGGATATTTTTCAGATGTCACGATTAAAGATATAAGAAGCATGGTCTTGCTACTCAGAAAAACATGGCTCCTTTTGTAGGCCTTTAGTCTCACATATAAAAGAATTTAAAAATAGATAGAAAAAGATCTTGAAGAAAAATTTATTGTAGTTTGATAGAGAATCAATAGGGCAGGTACCTGAAGATCTTGGTAGCTTCTGAAGGAAACGGGAAAGAGAAAAGATTTAAAGTTACATCTTTGGAATTAGAGATGAATGAAGCAGACACATTCATCTATGAAAATCTTACACAGCTATGTGGCTTAGTATAGTTCTTCAGAAAGAATAAGATTGACCAGAGTCTCAGAAGAATCAGACTTAAGCTTTAAGTTGATGTCCAAACAGGAAAAGAGAAAGAGAAAAAAATAACAAAACAAGCAAGCATATATCACCACCAACAAGGTTTGTTTTCTAAGTGAGAACACATGTAGTAGCCAGGCATAACTGTGAACCTTAGTGGGCAGACAGCTGACTAGGCAAGTGGGGTTATACATATATAACTTATTTAAAATCCTATTATTACTCCTATCTTCTTAACACATTTTCAGGCATACCAGTTTTTCATGAAGGAGCTGAAACACATTTTTTTCCCTTGAGGGTGACTAAGAAACCCATTTGGGTTAATTCTTTTTGGAGGGACAAACAGCAAATATTTATGATCACTTACACTCATTAAGACAGGGGCGTGGTACTGCTAAAGTCTCATTCTTTCTGTCAAAAAATTGATTGAATACAATTTAAGGAAGGAAGGAAGAAAAGAAGAAAAGAAAGAAAGAAAGAATAAATAAATAAATAAATAAATAAACAAACAAAACCCTACAAAAACCCATGATGGCTTTCCCCATCTTGAGATGTTTGTTTTTTTTTTTTGTTTTGTTTTTTGTTTGTTTTTTGTTTGTTTTTTTTTGTTGTTTTTTTTTTTTTTTTGGTATGGGAAGGAACTATTTTCATAGAGATGCAAGTCATTAATCCTTGAGCTCAAAATCTCTGTTAGTCTAAAGCCATACTGATCTACAGAGAGTTCCACAAGAGCCACAACTACAGAAAGGGACCCTGTTTCAAGATGGGTGCTATGTGGCAATGATGACACTTTCTCCCTATTTTTATGTGGCATTTCAAATCTAAGGAGGCCACCTGATTTTCTTTACCTTTCTTACAATCACTGTGCTAACAAAGAGAGAGGTTGGCTCCTAAATTGATTATGAAAGATGGGCTCCATCCTTTGAGACCTCTAAACCTGGTAGGGTCTGACTAACCATCTGACAGTTTTCTTAGATAACAGGGGTTAGCTTCAGTGTTGAGTTGAAGGTTTCTACCAATACACCGGAATGGAAGGTTTGGCAACACAAGAACATGTGAAACATTAAAGAAAAAAAAAGATTTACTACCCAAAGATTTGTGAGAAGTCTTAAAGAAGACTAAGACTGTGTTTGAACTTGCAATCATCATGAAGTAATCTTATTACCCATGCTCCTTCCCATGGTCAGGAGGCTAACATTAGACTAAGTTTCTCAAAGTTACAGATTGTCTTGGGCACTAAAGTCCACATGGATACAGAAACAAAACCCATTGGCTTGAGTGCTAAGAGGAGCACTTAATTGTTAGCTCTAATGCGTGGATTTAGACCTACAAATCAACGTTGGGCTGTGAGGACCTGTCTGAAAACTGATGAACATGAACACAACTGCTTGGTAATTGATGTAAATGAATATGTGAAGTTGATTTCAGTTGTGACTTCATGGGCTAGCATCTGACTGCAATTTTGGAATGCATTCTTGTATTTGGTTGATAACTGTTTTTTGTTTTGTTTTGTTTTGTTTTGTTTTGTCCCCAACTGAGGACAACTGTTATTCCTTTGCCTAATCCATATTCGGCTATGCTGCAGCATGTACCATCGGTTTTGCTGCTTTTTCTGCAGTATAGAGTCTAGTGCTGTAGAAGGGCCATCTATATTAAGGTACAATCATTTGACTCATCTCCGAAAGTTGCTTATGTATCGTTTATGTGTGTGTGTGTGTGTGTGTGTGTGTGTGTGTGTGTGTGTGTGTGTGTGTGTGTGTGTAGAAGGCTCTGCTGTTTCTGGTGATCTCTGATTGTGTCCTGATACTAAAGAAGTTCCAAGATTCCAGGATATCTTCATTGTTATGGCCATCAGCTGCAGGGTCCTGGGAGTCATCAAAGCAAGGCCTCCGAATCAGAGAGCTCAGTGGGTATTTTCCTTAGTGGGTTTTTTTTTTTTATTTTTATTTTCCGTGAGTAAAATTTTGTGTTCAAAATGTGTATCAGTGCTTCTGTCCTGTTTAATTATAGGGCCAAGAAATAGGCAGACACACTGATGCAGCTTTCAAGTTAGCAGGGGGGGAAAAAAGCTAGGGGGATTATTACAGTCGTCTGCATGGTGTCCTCGATTCCCCTGTCGCTATTGAGCCTCAGCTGTCTGCAATCAAGAACTGAGTCACAAAATGGCTTGTATTGTGTTGCTATTTCAGTTTGACAGACTGTCTTTCAGCACGGAAATTTCGAACAATGCACCAGGTTTTTAAATTTCTATAAGGAAAAAAAAACACTTTTAAATGCAGCTAGAACTTTAGTTATAATAGCACTAAGTATAATTCCGCAAAATATTTTAATACTTATATGAATATTCAGTAAACCTCATTATGTTGAGAAGGTGGAAGCTCCCAGCTCCCCTACCACTAGCAGATTTTAAATTAACTGTATTCAGATAAACCAATAATTTTATCAAAGGAAAGTAGGCCAATTACTTTGCATAATATACAATTTGGAGAAAAGAGATACCCGATTAATTAAACATTTCTGAAAACAGCAGATAGTTTTCAACCACTTATTTTGCTAAAAAAAAAAAAAAGTTTTACTGAGTTCTCATTTTTCTGATACCAAAATTCAAATTTTCAAATGTTTATGTTTGGTTGTATGTGTGTTTATGTATGGCCTTATGTAAATATTTGATATTTGACTCATTGGCACATATAGGTTTTAACAAGATGGATGTAATGCACATTGTTGAAATATGTGGGAGTATGATATTTATCTTTTTTTGTTGGATATTTTTTAATTTACATTTCAAGTGTTGTCCCCTTTCCCGTTTCCCCCCCCCATCCCCCCGGAGAGGTGGATATTTATTTCAATTATTTTTATTAACACGGAGAATGTCCTAGCCTCTGTTCTTATAAGAACAGTTTTGGGGAAATCCATGAAAGGAAGTCTCAGTAATTCTGAAATGCTGCTTCCTTATGGTTCAGACAATATGTTGACTTTACATTTTCAAAGAACGTTAACAAATGTTCTTTTAAAGAGGAGTGCAGGCTGTTCCTTGGGAAGGCAGCAAGGTCTTGAGGCTTTCTGATCAGTACTGCCAACCTAAAGAGCAAATTTTCATCCTTCTAATCCCAGCCTATGGGATCATAATGCTCTTCTTCCATTTTATCCTTGTTTTCCTGTCAAATTCCTAAAACGAAAGCAGAATGGACTCTTGGTTTATGTGCTCGCAAACACATGCACTTGCTTGAGCAGAATTCTAAAAATGAACAGTTTAAAATCCTAGTTTCATGTTTGACGTTTTTCTTTATACTTGCTCTCCCAAGTAGCAAACAAAAGAAAAACAACAATAAAAAACAAAATAAAAAATAAAATAAAATAAGCGCTTACCTCCCTCCTGATTTAGTTTATTTAGTTTTTTCCCCTAGCCAAGGACAGTTGGAATAAATCAAGTTATCTCTCTCACGAATGATCTAAAGTAAATAAACAAACAAACAAGACTAATAATTAGGCAACTCATTGAATAGGCTGGTGAACCAGCTAAAGTGGGAAAGAAATTATTCAAGTTCTAAACCTTTCTACTTGCAAATTAGCCAAAATCAATCGCAGTTTAAGCTTTGCATCACCTTGATTGATTTTAAAAAGGAGCACTTTGCCTTCACATTTATGTGTGCCGTGAAGGACTTGGCAACTGGTGTCTTTTCCACCATTGTCTGCATCTGACTTTCAAAACAGCTCTGCTCCTTAACACAGAGCAAACTTTACAGAAGAATATATTCGAGTTTTCTTGTCTTGAGAAGACTCAGCCGGTAAAGCACCTTCTGTACAAACAGAACAGGACTTCAGATCCCAGAACTCATGCACAAACTGGAAACGCATGGCCACTACTTTTAATTCCAGTATTGGGAAGGCAGAGGCAGGCAGCCTCCTGGCAAACTGGCTGGACAGACTAGCTGAGATTTGCAAGCTCCAGTTTTATCAAATGACAATGCCTCAACAAATAAATTAGAGATCAAGAAAGATAGCTGATGTCTACTGTACACTGGCACACACACGCCGCGTATGCACCCCCACAAGTACATTTACACGTGTGCAAACATGCACATTCTCAGTATATACATAGTCCAAAGACAGAAAAAGAAATACATTCATGACAGCTGGAAGGGGTGTATCTTTTCAAGAATTTTAACTCATAGAAATTTACAATACGTAACTGAATTTACCTGATCTCAAACCAGAGAAAACATTGTTTTGAACTTGAAGGTTAGACTTTAAAAGGTTAAAAAAAAACAAATGTGTTGAGACATATAATCAAGTGGTAAAGCTTATTAGAAATTATGCATAAGATGGAAATCACTGGTTTTGTAATCAAAGGATGGCTATCTGAACATCGGTATAGGGATGGTAGTTGTAAGCTTGAGCAAATTAGCTTCCAGTGTCATGTTCATGATTATATTGTTTGTTTTTAGAGTAGATAATAGGTTAGGTTTTCCTCAGCTTGACACAGACAGGGTAATCTGGGAATAGGGAGCCTTAGTTGAGAAAAATAGCTCCATGGATAGCCTATAGGTTATTTTCTTGATTAATGATTGATAGTGGCAGAGACAGGAAACTCTAGGTGGGGCCCGCCATGGGCAGGTAGTCCTGGGTTGTATTAGGAAGCAACTTACGGGAGCCAGAGGGAATGAATGACCCAGTAAGCACCATTCCTCTGCTGTTTCAGTTCCTGCCTTCAGGTTCATAACTCGAGCTCCTGTTTTGACTTTCCCTAGTGATGGACTGTAAAGTCTAAGATGAAACAGACCTTTTCCTTCCCAAGTTACTTTTGGTCATTTTATTTATCATAACAACAGAAAGCAATCTAGAATAGTTGGGTTTTTGAAGTCTTTTAGAAAAAGTAAAGTAAGTACAGTACTGGGAATAAAAATTTTTATATTAATTCCATAAAACTAAAGTAAAAAAAAAAAACCTAACGTAAGACACTACATAGTAAGGAATTAATGATGTGCTAGTATCTACACGTTATTGTCCTATCTTCAATGAGGAATTAATGATGTGTTAGAATCTATACACATTATTGTCCTCTCTACTGATACCCTCTGTTGTTCACAGCCTTTATTTGTTTTCTTTTAAAGCATGGAGTTTATCTGTAGCTATCATACCTGTACATCTACTGAAAATGGGAATTTTTAAATTACATATGACATTGACAGATATAAGTGAGAATTGAGGTTACAACAGAGAGGTATAACAGGATGCCATAATCACAAATACGAATTTTTGTATTTTGGTTTTGGAGCATGTAACACAAACACTGATTCACTAGATCTAAACCAGATTTTTTTTTTAGCTAAGGACATTGTTTTCTGTCTCTTCTAGTAGTTCAGGATGAATATATATTTTGCATACTGAAAATGGGGCAAAAATTATCTGAGCAGAAGTTTAAGTGTGTTACATTAATTCTAATCATTATTCACTTATAAATATTGATAATTCGGCTTATTTTAAAACACACGCTCTTAGCTGAACCAGAATTTTAATTTGTAAAAATTGGCTGGAAACAAACATTAGCAATTAGCTTCTAGTTTGCATAAGCCATCCTTGTCAAATATTTGCTCTTCTGAATCATTATCAGTGTGCGTTTGCCTGTGTACAAGGATTTGTGGGCAGTAACATTGAAACTGGTTCCGACTTCAATAATTGTCATGTGTTTGAGACCTGTTTTCCCATGGGATAAAGCACTGTGTCTACCATTCTTTGCACACAAATCCAAATCTGACATCTTTGAGAGCCAGGAAAATTTCTCTCAAAAGAAATATTTTTAGCAGATCTCATATGCTCCGGAAAGCTCTTTGATATCTTTTATAATAATAACTTGTAAAAAAAAACAAAGACTGAACTGCAACTTGAAACTTGCCTTTCATTCTTGCACATAATCTCTATTTATTATTAATAAAAATCATGTCAGTTAGAAGTGATTTCTATTTTGGAATCAAAAATAAAATCCCATTCTTTTCTGGGTACAGGCACAGGGCCTTAATCAGCACTTGTAAAATATGCATTTTGGAGATCTCTGACCAAGTCAGGTGATCTCACTGTATCGCAAACTAAATTATAGCATGATTCTCTAGAGTGAGGCCTGTTGATGCCAGGGGCTTGTACAAGCACTTACGTTGCTGTGTGGCTCTGTTTTACTATTGCTTGTCAGAATTGCTGTACCTGTTAGGAGCAATCCAATATTTCATGACAATGTTGCATGTATGTAATTTATTTAACAAAAATGAATATTTGGAATGTGCTTTCTTGTAACAGAAGAACAGAATTTGTGTCATTGGTAAGTTTGGACCTCCCTGACCCAGACGTCCTTTTGCTCACTAGCTTATCTACAGAGAAGACCAACGAGCCACAAACAGATCTTCCACCCTCACATCCCGTATCGTACATTCAGCTCTGGAGCACACTTGGGCCTCTCAGCATCCTGATATCAACTGTCACATAGCCCAAGCCTGGTTCAATATTTTCTCCCCAACCTCTCGCTCTTTTTCCCCTTCAAAAGAAGTCTGGTGTATAAATAATGGGAAGGCAGAGGTGATAGTGGACTGAAATAGTTTTTACCAGTAGAATTCCTATGAGCACACCATGCACATCCGCTTCTTTCTGAGTGCATTTTATCAAACCATCCGAGATTGTATTTCTGTCTCAATGGCAGCTGTGTGTCCTAGAAAGTGAGGTTCACAATGTCACAGAGACATGATGGGCAGGACAATACTTATATTTTTGATCACTACATTTCTTTGTTATATTTTTCTCTACCCACACTCAATTTGTTCAAACATAGACTCCATTACAGGAGCAAGTATTGCTTTGTCTGAGTGGAATACCCATTCTGAGCCTGGCTAAAATAAGCTTTTGTGACCTCACAAGTGTGGTCACACAGTGCCCTCAGGGACAAGCCTCAGTCCCAACTCTCACTCCCATCATATGTGATTCTTTTAATTTTGAAACCTCCTTTCATTTTATATTTAGTATTTAGGTTTGTAAAACATTTGGAATTTTTCTCAGTAGCTTTGTCTTCAATAAAGTACAGTATATGCACAATGAAATGGACACATTGAAAAAGTATACATGTATATGTAAATTTTATAAATTTTGACACATGTATATACCCATTGAAACAGCTACCTTCTACAGCCTGTGGTGTTCATACTCCCCTCTGTCTCAGACAACCATTAATCTGACTTCTATTGATACACAAAATGGATCTCATTCTATGGAAATTTATACTAGCCAGTTTAGACAGATATCACTGTCATAGTGGCATGACTCTACATTAGTCAATGATAGAGCGTATATAGTACAATTGTTCACATAAGACTATAATGGGGCTGAAGTATAACTTGCCTGCTGATGTCATAGCCATTGTGGTATAGCAGGCCTCTCAGGAGTATCAACCAAACATGGTATATCAAGTTGCAATAAAATTAGGTATAGCTCTTTATATTAAAACTGGATGAGATGATCCTGGGAGAAGAAAAGGTCCCAAAAACAGGAGAGAGAGAGAGAGAGAGAGAGAGAGAGAGAGAGAGAGAGAGAGAGAGAGAGAGAGAGAGAGAGAGAGAGAGAGCCCCTGCTCCCACTGTTAGGAGTCCCACAGGAAGACAAACGTCATAGTCTAGTAAGTCTGTGTGAACCCCTATGAACCTGTGTTAGTTGATTCTGTGCTAGATGAAGCCTCTCTGATGAGGATTACACTTGGGAGAGAGTGTTGGGAGAGACTAGAGAGACTAGGGTCATTTCAAGGATAAGGTAAAAATTTAGTGCAATTGAAACTCCCAGGAACCTGAGGGTGACTTTAGTTAAAAATCCTAGCAAGGGGAGTTGTGGAACCTGAATTGGCCACCTCCTATAATCAGAGAAGACTTACAGTGGAAGGGTTAGAACATCAATCTAGACTCAAAACCTTTAAGCTACAATTTCTCCTACCAAGAGAATGTGCTTTGGTAAAGGTGTCACAGAAATTGTTGCCAAACAATGATCTGTCAAGATTGGGACCCAGGGCATGAATTGGAGCCTACCTCTGCCACTGCCTGGAGAGGCAGGAACCAGAAGCTGGATAGTTCAGAAACCTAGGATAGAACCAAACACAACACATGCATACACTCTCTCTCTCTCTCTCTCTCTCTCTCTCTCTCTCTCTCACACACACACACACACACACACACACACACACACACACACACACACAAAGTGATTTCTAATGATGTTTTTCTGTACTCATGTACTTATGTAAGACTAGCGTAATCATTATTTTAAAAATTATTTTTAATTTTAAATTAAAATGTAATTATATCATTTACTTTCTTCACTTTCTTCCCTGAAAGCCTCCCAATTAATTTTTCTCTCTCTGAAATTCATAGCCTCTGTTACTTTGTTATTATACTCATACACATACATACACACTATATCTCTCTATATACACATATACAGTATGATATATAGTGTGTACTGTGATATCTATATATCTATATGTCTATGTACCTAAATATCTCTCTATATTATATCTATCATCTATCTATAACATCTCTATCTATCTATCTATCTATCTATCTATCTATCTATCTATCTATCTATCTATCTATCTTAGTTATTCCTAAATATACAGACACAACACAGAGTCTATATGATGTCACTTGTAAGCTCTTTTCCAGGGGAAACTACTTCTCCTCCTTAATTGTCTGAGTTATTTGTCTAAGGTTGAGTCTCTAGTAGATTTTCTTTTTCCTTGTTAGCATGTTTAGTAATATCTCTTGAAGAAGAGACAGATATACTTAATGCTCAATGCCTGTTAAACATATCCCAATTGATTGTAGGTTTAGGGATTTTGTATTGTAATTTTATCAAGAATCACTAGACTGTGCCTGAGTGAGTACTCGTAGCTATTTTATCTTGGTCTATCTACGTGTCTTTAATTGACTACCAAACTGTTTTGTTCTTTGTAGCATTTAAGTACGATTTATATTTCTTCAAACTCTAATTTTTGCTTTAAGCAAAGGATCTTTTAAAAATGTAAACTATAAGAACTATCATGTATAAATTTCTACTAATATCATACTCAGTACTCTTTGTTTTTCTACAATATATATTAGCAGTCATTCTTCGTTTCCTTGAAGTCTCATTGTGCTGGATGTTTGGAAGTCTTATATTAGTCCCTGCTGTGAAGTAATGCTAGTCATAAATCCATTCCATTTTTGTGTATCTGAAAAATAAAGTTGTAATTTTAGTAAAACCACAGTTTTTGCTGACATTAAGTTTTTTGTTTGTCAGAGAATTCGATGCCATTGTTGCTTTAATTTTTTATTTTTAAAAATATTTTAAATTTTTTTGTCCTCTTTTGGCTTAAACTTATTTCACAAAGAACCTTGGTGTCTTCCATATTGGAGTTTTCATTTCCGTGATGCACAGTTCCTCTGGTTGGTTATTAATCTTGTTTAGAGGGTATTTGAATCCTTATCAGCTATATCTTTGTAGTTAATTAACTTTCCAGAAAAAATGAGTTATTATTTCTGCTAAATTTGCTGGTTATCCCCACTAATTTTGTACTTTGGTGATACCGATAATGTTTTTATAATGTGACTTTAAGCTGTTCCCACAAGTCCTCAGTGCCCAGTGATGTATTTTTAGTCCTTTTGTGTTTCATATGACAGAATTACAACTTTCTATGTTTACAAGCTTAGTTAGTTAACATTTCTGCTGTAATGTGTAATTAATGCTATTTAGTATATTAGTATATTTTGTTTATTTAAACAGTTCTGGAGGTTTTTGAATATTTTGTATGCTTAATATCTTTAATGTGTGAGCTTAGTACCTCTAGCAGCATCTACATATAAATAAGGTTGGAGCTATTTAATTAGGCTACCATGATTTTTGAACACTGAAATTCATTTTAGCAATTTCTGTATATATTACATATTTTTTCATCATGCCTATTTTTATGCCAAATCTTTCTATTGTGTCTGTGTGTGGTATGCAAATTTATTTGTGTACATGTGCATATGCACATATGTGCACATGAGTAGAAGGCAGAGATCAAGATTAGGTGTCAAAATTTCACAGGTGTTTCCCACAATTTTTGAAGATCCACTGACTCTCACTGTGTAGAAATTTACCAAGTAGGCTGGACTGTTTGACTGGTTAGCCCCAAGGATGTACCTGTCTCTGCTACCACAGAGGGATTAAAAATATGGACCAGCACAGAGAGCTGTTTTAAAATACATGGATTTGGTTGACTGAAATCATGTCTTCATGCTTGCTTACAAGATAAGAACTTTCTTAACTGAATTTTGATTTTTAAAAGTATTTTTATTAATTTGTGTGTGTGTGAGTGTTGCTTATTAAGTCTAAGTCTAATTTTCTGAAAGTAGTAAGCTGAAAGAAACTATAAAAAGAGTAAATATTCACAACAAAAGTTGAAGACAACATTTTGGAGGTTGAAAACATTTGACTTTGTGTCTTATTCTGGGTCAACAAAATAACTACTTACCTAGTAAATCTCTAGAAAAAGAGTATTTAAGCAAAGGTTTCTCATTTCTATATCATCTTCAATGCGCTGTCAAGTATATAAGGAGAACAGTCTTCTGTTTAAGAAAGAAAAGAGAGAAGTGGATGTTGTTGGATTTTTGGTGGAGATTGCCTTGAATCTGGAAGGATGGATGGTTTTACTATCTTAATCCTACAAACTGGCAGTGGCGCAACACCCATATAACTCATTGAATGTGGGGAAGATGAACTGGAGGTCATATGAAGCCTTCACCCCTATATTCTCCTCTCTCTGGTGAGGTGATGAGTGTACTCTGAAGACTACCAAAAGAGAAACATAAACATCAACCCAGCCACAAAACCGTTGACCTACATTGCATCCTGCCTACAAAATATACTAGGGCAATGTTAGTATATTGACTTAAGGCCCACTCCATAAGAATGCCCTGATGATGCCCCAGTGTAGGGGAATGCCAGGACAGGGATGTGAAGCAGGAGTGAATGGGTGGGTGAGCAGGCGGAGAGGGGATGGGGTAGGGGATTTTCAGAAGGGAAATGAGGAAAGTAGATAACATTTGAAGTGTGAATAAAGAAAATATTTAATTAAAAAAGAAGAAGAAGCACATGTCTGAATCAAGAAGCAGAGACTAGATAGTCCGAGACCTAGAGTCAAATCAAAAACTAGTGGCATTAAAAACAAACGGACAGTATCAATAAAATGACCCCTGATGTTACAAAACATAAAAGAAAGAGATGAAACTAAGCTATGTGTTTCTTCTTGAAGAAGCCCCATGAACCTTCTAGAAGAAAAATTTTCATAGCAAAAAACCTAGGGCTCAGAAATGATAGAGAGAAAAGCCTTCTAAAAGGCTTAAAACATCAAATGCTGTTTTAGCTCAGTAGTCAGAGAAGGGACAAAGCCACAGACTTCCATGTTCCCTGTGAGGCTCACAGGGCAGAGCTGTACCCCAGGTGAGAGTAACAAGGCTGTTGTCACCTTGAAGAAACATAAGAGAAAGTACATGGATTTTTAGCTGATGTCAAGGTCTCCAAACACCTGATTTCAGAACAGTTTCAATCTAATGGACATCCTAGAATATATTTTATAATTCACATAAAATTATCCATGACTAGATTTTGCCATACGTTTCTCCAATACTAATACGCTAGAACAAAACACAGTTTGCAAGCTTAAAGAATCTCAGTGAAGCTGCACATAAGGTCACTATGGACCATCAAGACATCCTTAGGGATAACTCCAAGGATAGCTGTTACTCCTCATTCTATCCTTAGGAATGAACTACCCTTGCCAGCATTTAGCTATACTTTCCAGATGTAGATGGAAGTTATGTGGAAGGGAAAGAGCTTATATATATGCCTGATGGTTATGCTAAGGGTCACTATTTTCTAGATGCAGATCTTAGGTTAGATGAATTGTACCCTGTTCACAACAATAGCAGTGTCCACAGACATGGGACCAGTTACCTTGTTTATCTCCTAAGTAGTAGTATAGATGGTAGATTCATCACTTCCCCTTATGGATAAATCTAGTAACAGGTATCCCCCTGACACTGTAAGAGAAGTTATGAGTCTAGGTTAGGAAAGTCAGACCAATATTGTCAGGGATGAGGGTGAAACCTGTCCATGCTGGTAGCAAATTAACTAATAAGTTGTGTGGATGGCCTGTCTCTATGGAGTTTTCTGAGGGAAAATTTCCTATTGGATAGAGAAGGGTGGGTCTAAGTCGCTGGCCAATTATTAGAGGCAATGTATAGAAATAGTAGTGCACTTCAGTTAAAAATCAAATGAAAGGTGTCTAATTAGTAAAAAGTAAACTTCTCTAGTGGATAAAGAGCTACTTTCGATCTGTTTTTATGTCAAACACTTGCTGTCCTTTCTAAAAAAAAAAAAAAATCCTGAAAAAAACCTACACAGTTTTAAAAGTTTTTAAACCAGTTGCTTTATACACTTACTATTATACATTCCTGAGCCCCTTTATATTAATTCCTTAGGTAGATGTTCTATAAACGATTTCTCAGTTGATTGATAGGCATTTACCTTGCTATTTATAACTTCTACTATAAAGACATAATTGTCATCTAATGCTTAAACAATTATTTCTGTGAGATAAAATCCCATTCAATTGGCTAGTCAAAGAATACCAAGACTTAAAATGTTAGGGAATGATTAAATGTGATTCTAAAAAGTTGGACTCATTTAGATTAACTAGGCATTGCCAGTATGGCCCTTTGAGAGCCTTGTGCTATAATGCTACAGGCTTTGGTATTTAGGCTACATTATTTATAATACTTTAATTCCATGTGGTTTTCCTATTCTTACTTTTCTTTTGGAGTATATTTTGTTACTTTCTGATCATCTCCTATGGGCCAGCTTCTGTACTGGTGTCTAACAACACATCATCCAGCAGGATACTGTAATTATAACCTTAATGGATACTGCAGCTCTATAACTTTGAAGGTACTTAGTTGATTATAAGTGTGAATAATTGTGATCTCCTGCAGGTCAAAGACATTACTATCCCAATATTACTGTATTTTGTTTAAATAGAAATTCTTAGTTTTTACATAGGAAAAAAAAAAAACTTTGAAAAGTGATGCCAGAAACAGAATTACTGAGTACAAAGTGGAGGTGGGGCATTTCAGCTACTATCCTTACAGATTAAAGTACAAATAGCTGTCTTTTAATACCCAGAATAGGTAATTAGGACACATTATCATTGCTTGCTGATAGGCAACTATGAATCTCCAATTTCTTGGAAAGGTGGCTTGCTTCAGAGTTCTTTTAGTTTGTGTAGTAAGCATGGCTACTTCCCTCTAGTCTGATGAGGTCTCCTGGGCCTTGGGGCAGAACCTTAGCCCAAAGCAAGAGTTTCCCATGAATTTAACATTGTCCACACTTTGGAGTTAGTTTTGCTTGTCCCTGTGACTCCATCTTGTCAAGTCTGTGTAACTTCATTTTTGTTACTCATTTGGAGTGACCATAGCATTCCTACTTTAGTTTTCTAACTATACTTCAGAGTTAAAAAAATACTCAACTTATAAAATTCTCATTTCTCATATTGTAGAAAATATGCAGAACCTTCCTTCACTGTTGAATGAACTCACCAATGATGGGCTCGAAGATGAATATTACTATATATGAACAGCAATGTTCTCAGAGTCTGACCTTGCTTGTCCTTGCCCTTCTCAAATCTTGATTTTCCAACTTGCTTCTAGAGATAATTGAGATTTCAGAGAGCTGACTTAAGGGCTAAGTGAACGTTGGTCAAGATGCAAAACAATAAAACATAGGCAAACTTCTAATCCTATTTGCGTGACCTTATTTATATGTTCAATTTCTAAGATTTATTTCAAGGAGTAATTTCAGTGCCTCATAGGAAAATATCCAAGAATAGCTCTCTTAATATATATTTTCTCTCTGAGAGTTATTTATATTTCACAGATTTCATTTACGGAAGAAGACCCTAAGGGAACTTGAAAATACATCTAATTATGAAATGTCTCAGGGTTTTATTAAAGATTTTCAACATTTGGGATCAAAGGGCACAGCTTTTAAATTATATTACACAGGTAAATACTTGTTCTAAAGTAAGATATCAATTATGTATGCTTTCTTTCCTATAAATAAACACAATGATGCATGTGTTATCTGTGACCACATATCATTTTTATTAAAAAAGTAAGAATATCAGCCATGTGCGATTCTTCTTTGGAAACAACTATAGGTGACAGAAGAATTTGTCAGTCTATGTTCAATAAAAAACTGAGCTTGTGGTGCTAAGATAAGGAAATCAATCAGAAATCAGTTAAAACATCAGCAGCAAATTTCCGTACCTCTTTTCCTATGGAAAGTTTGAACATGTCAGAGCAAAAAAGATTTCAGGATAATCAGATTATATACAAAAACAGAGATGAACAGATAAACAAGAATTAGAAATAAACACAAACAAGACATTCACAAATAGAACTCTATGCATGTTATTGGCAGCAAGCTTCTTTTATTATATACCAAGTCAGACTCTGTTACCTGTTCATGAAGACTATGTTAACAGGTGCTGATCTGAAATATTTATTATTTGAGGGGCTTTTTTAAAAATCTCTTTTTTTCTGAGAAATATAATTATTGAAAAATGTGGCATATTCTGGTCTCTATTGATAATTGAAAAATTTGCTAGCAAAAAACGAATCTTGGAATGTCTGTAACATTTCAAAGCTTCCTCAGAGAGACAGTAGCACTTGTGATGTTTGTTTTTTCCCTGCTCGACATCATTGACCTACATAGGCCACTGGCCTGAGCGTAAGAGAAAAAAAAGTGTTTTATCACAGAAGCCAATGATAGCTTTTGACATCTGTGCTAGATCCATTTCTCCCCCGCTGTGCTTAATTTCAGAATTCAGTTCTATCATTACAATAAGAACTTCGTTGGTTTCACTATCCCTATGTCACATTACATCAATTTTCTCCAAGAATCAGGTACAATTTCTAGGTGTCACTGTCTCATGGATTTATTTGGAATTTTAGATCTTGCTACCCTGCTGCATGAATTGATCTTGTACGTTGTGGCATGGAGTGTGACCTGTGGAAATATATTATTTCTTGATTCTTTCTTTCAATCTTAGGTCTTTGGATGACCTACTTCTCCTACATCTTTGAAGGCCTCAATTGTGATTCATCTCCCACCTTGTAAACACTACCCATCCACTGAGAGAGAACTGATCATTTGCTTTGTGCGAGATACCTTCTCCACCAAAGCCTGCTGTCGTAAGCCAAGTGGGTCTGTGCAGGAAGACGGTGTGCATATTCTCAGTGTCATCCTCTATCCTACCTTGTGTCTTGAATTCCAGCTTTAAGCTGCAGCTGAGAATATTAATTCCGAACCTCATTACTGAGGAGCTTGCATTGCTAAAACACTAAGGATGTTGGCATCCTTAGGAAAGCATTGCTATGAGAATTACTGATGCTACTGAATTTCAACACTACTCAGAGGCACAGAATGGATCCCTCCATGCAATATACATTCTCTGATCTTTGAGAGGAGTAACTAGGGGAATTTCAGGTGCTGAAAAATGGATGCATATTCCATCCAGAGTAACAGAATTCATGCCTGCTCCTGTTGGGTTCTGCTTTGTAACATTCCCTGATGAGTGAACTTCTGAGCTTATTTTTTATTAGTTGACTAGTGAGGAAGAAGATGAATGCTGTGCACTTTACTCCATGTGTAAATTGCTCTTAAGGAGTGGTTTCTCTCTATTCTGATCCCTGAGGCAGAAACCTGGGTATTGTTCTGTATTCACATGAGGGCTAAACTCTTGTTTTTTAACTTTCACAACTGCATTCCATATCCATCTTGTCTTTTCTATTCTCATGATTGCAGGTTTCTTATCAACATCATCTGGATTTCTGCAATCAACTTCCTGATTTGTCTTCAGTGGCCCTGGAGAGATTTCTGTATAGGATGATTATGCTTTATTTTTCTTACTTAAATTCTGAGACTCCTCATCATATACTAAGAGTGGGATAGCACAGGGGGCATGTGTACAAATCTTGCTGAGTAATTCTAATCTGTGTGTCTTTCCCAAACTATAAATGACTAACCTAAAAGATAACAGTAGCTAACATTGAAAGCAGGCATATTTTAACAACTGAATACATATTTACATTACTAAATGTTTTACAGTATGACACTCTTTTATGTCCACATAAGAAAACAAAGGCAGACAAAAAGATAAATTGTATACGATTATAATAAAACTCAATCCTAAGAGAACAAGAAGCAAAATGTGTATCTTGTATATCTCAGATCTATACTCATAAGCTCTTCATTTTTAAACTCACAATACAGTGTTTATTTCATGCTTCTGTGTGTATGCAAATATTTGTGATTTTCATAGGTTTCTTGCTATATTTCTAGTTCCAGCCTTCCAGTGTTTTAAAATCTCTTCTGTGCCTTATTTAGGATTCTTTCAGGAAGGGATAATTTTGTTGTAACAGAAGCACAGATTTCTTTAAACTTAAAATGATTTACTGAAGCAGGTGGTGCAGATACTTTAAGCAAAGCCTTAAAATAGAATAGGTGTGAAGAAGATCATCAAAGAACAGTGCAGTGGGAAATAGGAATTGGAAAAATATACAAAATATAGCATAATATTGGATTTTCTGATGAGGTACTGTATCACAATGTATCTCTAGTAAAGTATGATTACATTAGCTGAATAGATTAAAATAGAACTCCTTCTACAGAAGCAGGAGGTCAGTCATTTGCTTACATTCATTCTCTAATAATTTAAATTATTGACAATAAAAAGCCAGAAGAGTCATGAAGTTTTTTAGAAGTTTTTTTTGCAAGGTGTTAGATATTACTGCTACCTAAAATAGGCTTTAAAAGACAGTGTACTTTCTTACACATAGATATATTCACACATATATACATATATATACACACAAACATAGACACACATGCATACTCATATATATATACACATAAACACACATATTTGAGTGTACACATGCATGTTCATATATTCACACACACACACAAACATACATGTACACACATATACATAAGAATGCCCAAATACATGCAGACATTTTATTCTCTTGGCACTTTTCCAGTTGCTCATGATAAAGGACATAAAACATTAATAAGGGGATTCTAGAATCTTTATTGTGTCTTACATGCAATTTTTCTTCTTTTAATCAGATTCAAACTGCCTGTTCTAATTTCCCCTTTGATGAGATCTTTCAAACAGCATCACGTCACTAGATAAGAAGTGCTATGCTATATCTGTAGAGAACATATGACGTATGCAATGATTTGCTCTTTTTCCTAGAAAAAAAACTTATGGAGATGTAAAATATGTTTCAAGCAGACTAAGTAATTCCAGTTTCTCCACCAAGCTTTGCATGGTGTTATAATTTTATTAGCACATTTACATCAGCTAAGGAAATTTTGCTCATTTGCAATGACTGACAGATCCTACCTCTAACTCGGGAATAGGTCTTCTACTTTCTATCATTCCATATTTACCCTTTAAATTTTAGATGTTTTAAAGTAGGGTCATTTGGTTTTGCAAGGCTGCTCTGAAGGACTCATGAGTGAAATGTTACTTTTTCCTGTTTCATTCAATTCATAAGCTATTTGTGTTCTACAGTAAAGCCTTATCTCCCTAGAGGAAGTGCATTCTAAACGAGTTCCAACACCATTTTCTCCTTTTACTCTGTGACCTTGGGAAGATTGTTGCACCTTCTGTTTCTGAACCCCTACCTCCTTTTGGTAGCATGTTGAAAACAACACTTACTTATTTTATAAAGGTTTATTAGTAATTAAATTGCTAACATTCTTAGACTGTATTACAGAATTTTATAACATGACAAGAAATAACATTTATTATTATTGTCCCTTTAAGAGTGATTGTTCTATGGAGTAAGAAACAGAACAGAGGTAAGCAAATTTTGAATCTTAAATAATTGGTGCTGTTGTTCCTGAAGTGTTCTGTGGACTAAAAATCTCTTCCTAGGTAGGAAAAAACTGAATCTACTTCTTTAGGCATACTTTTAACAGATTTGAGAATGGTAACTTCCTAAATTGAGGTTAGAAACACATTTTTCATTCATCCAGAGAAGGAAGAAGAACACACCATTTTAACTCATGAGCAGCTCTTTTCCTTCTCTTTTTTGTTTTTGTTTTCTTTGTTTTTTGTTTTTAAATTATGTAAGTGTGGTTTCCTTCTTGAGACATTCTTTCTCCATAACAGATAAAAAAGAACCAAGCGGTTATGGGAAAATTGCACAATTTTCTCTATTCTAACATCAAAAAAGGAAGAATTACCTTAAAAAAAAGATTCTGTACAGAGGCCAATTTCTGTAGCAGATGTCTAAATAATCTCTATTCATCAGCCACTCTGTCACTTCCAGTGGATCATTTTTTGCAAAGCCAAATGGGATGGTTTATTTACTCTAGATTTGTCCCATGAAACATAACTGGTTGACCAATCTGAGGAAAAGACTTTGGAGCTAGTAGATGTTATAGTCCTCAAATGGCTGCCAAATAAGATACCCTTGAAAAGCTAAGCATTCTATTTATGTTGTTGTCTTCTGGAATAATTTTAACAGCCTGCTGTGTAACACTGATAAAACTTCCAAATATCTTTCTGACTACTGAGATAGATTATAGGGGAAACACATCACTTCTAATGAACAAATGTCATTTACTGTGGAGCTACATTTTACACATCAAAAATATGTCCCCCAGTATACAAATTGAATGTCTAGGGGAACTGTTTTCAGACTAGTCTTGTCAAGCCAGTATTGTACAAAAGTTGTTTCTGGAACAAAAGGTTTACATTGAAAGCAAAAGGAAAATAAAAGAATTGCAAGGGGAGATATTTATGTTACCATTTATATGTTTTTCTAAATTTAAATAAAATATAGTTTTAAGTCTCAAAAATTAATGTACTGATTTTCTCAGAGTGATTCTGATTACATTTACCCAGCCTGCTATTTTTTTTTTTAAATGCTGACAACAATATACCCATTATTTGGAATAATAAGAATATAGTAGATGTCAGGGGTCAGCCCAATTGTTCTTTCTTCTTCTTGGTTTTTCTTGAGGCAGTGGAAGGAGAAGAAAGTTGGTGGGGCTAAAATTTGGTCTTACAAGATATTTAGGATTCCTCTATAATAGTAAAACTTACACCTATCTTAAGTCTAAGTCACTATGCTTCAGTTGGTGACCTGCCTTCTGAGTTCCTCTGAGGTAAGAACCTGTTGAGCACCTCATCATAAAATAACAGGGGATAAGTAATGTAGCTGTTGTTCTGTCTCAGCAGGAAGTTTATCTCTCAGCCTGCTAGTTGAAGGTAAAGTAAGAAAAGGGGGCACTTGAAAGGTGATATTAGTTTTTAGTCCTAAGTTCTAAAAAGATTTTTATGAAAGCCTTCTAACAAAAAAAGGGAAAAAGGGAAATAAGGATTCTCTCTTCTTGTCCTAAGCACTTTCAAAATATATGATCACATGGTAAAAAGTTCATCACAAGTTTCACATAAATTCAAATCTAAATTGAATAAGAAGTTTGCAACAGAGCGTGTTTACATGCATATCCATTAGAAGCAATTATCTGGCTGAACAGGTGTCATCTGTTGTCAGCTCTATAGGCTCTTGGAGAGCTAAAAACCGTAATTTCCATGACTAAGGTATACTGGCTGGTTTTGAGTGTCAACTTGGCACAGGCTGGAGTTATCACAGAGAAAGGAGTTTCAGTTGGGGAAGTGCCTCCATGAGATCCAACTGTGAGGCATTTTCTCAATTAGTGATCAAGTGGGGAGGGCCCCTTGTGAGTGGTACCACCTTTGGGCTGGTGGTCTTGGGTTGTATAAGAGAGCAGGCTGAGCATGCCAGGGAAAGCAAGCCAGTAAGGAACATCTCTCCATGGCCTCTGCATCAGCTCCTGCTTCCTAATCTGCTTGAGTTCCAGTTCTGACTTCCTTTAGAGATGAACTGCAACGTGGAAGTGTAAGCTCAATAAACCCTTTCCTCCCCAACTTGCTTCTTGGTCATGATGTTTGTGCAGGAATAGAAACCCTGACTAAGACACTAAGGTATTAGTGAAGTTTCATATAGATTAACTCTGTCACTAATTTATCTTTGTCCTTGCACTTATAGTAGTAAATCCTTAAGTCCCCTTTTATGACCTTTGGTTAATGACTTTACAACCTCTTGGAATGTGCTGTCTAAGCTGTAGATGCCTGCTTCCTATCCCAGAAGCAATTAACTCACGGCACTTAAAGACTGGCAGAATTTTCAATGCAGTTTTGACATCCAAAAGGACATTTATAGCAGTCCTAACATAAAGGAGTTTAATAAATACTAATAAAATTTTAGAAATTCTTGTAGGATCATCATTAAGAATTAAGTAGTCATCTATTTGTCTATATAGTATCACTACAGGACAGTAAATCTTCGCTGGTCTGCAGAGGTCTGCTCCCAAGTGTGCTAATTCATTGTGATTGCTTTATATATAAAACAATCATGAAAACATTATTTTAACCATTATACAACTACATGAATGCCAACTGGTATGATATACACTAATCCATATATTCTCTAAGCAATGAATATAATTATTTTATATTTTATTTATATACATTTTATATTTTATATGTATACATATATATATATCATACATATAATGATAACAGGAAAACATATTAATAGCAGGAATCTTTTCTAAAATGATATTCTCCTTGGCCTTACTTACAGGAACAAATTTGTCAGATATTTTAATCCAAAGTAGACCCATCTCAAGAAGATTACCAGCTAGTTTTTAGCTTCTTTCTGATGACTATTGACAAGTGGATTTAGCAAAACAAATTACAAATTACATCTTTTATTTTAGAGGTAATTTGAACCATCACCCCAGCATGAGTTTTGTATATGCAATTTTTCAAAGTCTCTAAAACTAATTACCATTCCTACCATATTGTTATGTAAATAGTAATATTCTCTATGGTTTTTATTTTAATCAAATATTTTATAAATCTATTTTGTTTTATTTTATATCATATTGTTGAATTTATTCATTTAAAAACATTATTCCTTTTTTAAAAATATTTATTGAATTATTTTATGTCTGTGAGCACACTGTTGTTGTGTTCAGACGTACCAGAAGCTGGCATCAGGTTCCATTACAGATGGTTGTGAGCCATCATGTGGATGCTGGGAATTGAAATCAGGAACCATGGAAGAACAGTCAGTAATCTTAACTGCTGAGCTCCTAAAAACATTATTTCAACCATTATACAACTACATGCATGCCAACTGGTATGATATACACAAATCCATATATTCACTAAGCAATGCTTATAATTTTATTTTACTTTATATACATTTTATATGATATATGATATATTATTATATATTTACAGTATAATAATTGATTTTTCAATAATATAAGAGTGTGTGGCTTGGAAGAGAGTGACCTGAATTCACTTTCTGTAGGCCTCATGTGAGAACTTGTATGTAACTGTGTAGGCAAGGAGACTGCCTGACCTAGGGAAGAACTCCTACTACAGGAGCTAAATAAAACCCTGCTTTTAATAAGTTAGTTTCTTCAGGATTATATCAGACTGTTAATGTGCAACTAAGAAATACAGAGTCAAAGTATAGTCAGTATACAGCATTTTATCAAATTATTTATGATTATGATTTGAGATGAACTGTGAATATCCATGATACATCATAAAATTTAATTTTTACAGTAATTGTTTTACATTTCATAATATACTCATTAGACCTTAGTGTTTTACTCTGTTTCTCACTTTTATTGAATTTTATTTGTCTTGATTGTATGTGACTTATGTGTATAACTCATGCTAGTTTGCAACAATTAGTTATGTGAATCCCAGGGATCAAACTCAGAAAGGAAGCTGCCTTCACTATGAGGCAATTGTTTCTGTACTAGTTCCTACCAAGTATAAAAAGTATTGAAAATTGGGCTGAAATATGCTTCTATGAAATCTTTAAATTTATAAATGGCAAACCCTTTCTAATTGAAATTAAGTATAATTGACCAAGGAGGAAAGGCAAGTGTAATACATATGAGAAAGTAGTAGTTTTGAAAATTAAGAGAACACACATCCAAAATGTTGGCAACAAACAACAGGTAACTTATTTAACAGACATTATTTGACAGGGGGAACAGTGAATGTATCTCTTACTGAAAACACCCTCCACAAACAAACATGCTAATAATGCGTGATGGTTAAGGCTCACAGTCAGTTTGATAAGATGTAGAATCATCACGGAGACAAGCCTCTTAGCAAACTTGTGAGTAATTCATATAGATTGAATTCAATGAGGAATGAGGGCTCATCATAAATTGGGCATCTCTATTTCCTGAGCTTGGGCTCTGGACTGAATAAAGAGAATAAACAGAGCACCAGCACACATCTTTCTCTGCTTCTAGACAACTCAGTGAGTACCTTCTTCCAGATCCTGCCACTGCCTTCCTCATCATGACTTCCTCACCCTGACTGACTTCCTCACCATGATTGACTTCCTCCCTCACCATGATTGACTTCCTCTCCATGACTGACTTCCTCACCATGACTGACTTGTTCACCATGACTGTCTTCCTCACCATGTCTTCCTCATCATGACTGACTTCCTCACCATGTCTTCCTCACCATGACTGACTTCTTCACCATGACTGACTTCTTCTCTATGTCTTCCTCACCCTCACTTCCTCACCATGACTGACTTCTTCACCATGACTGACTTCCTCACCCAGACTGACTTTCTCACCCTGATTGACTTTCTTCACCCAGACTGGCTTCTTTACAATGACTGACTTCCTTTTCTGTCTTCCTCACCCTGACTGACTTCCTCACCCTGACTGACTTCCTCATCATGACTCACTTCCTCAACATGACTGACTTCCTCACCATGACTGACTTCCTCAACATGACTGACTTCCTCACCCTGACTGACTTCCTCATCATGACTGCCTTCCTCACCATGACTGACTTCCTCACCATGACTGACTTCCTCAACATCACTGACTTCCTCAACATGTGTTCCTCACCATGACTGACTTCCTCACTATGACTTCCGCACTGCACTCTTCAACTGTGAGCCAAAGCCAAACCTCTTCTTCTAGTTGCTTTTGCCAAGGCATTTTATTATGACAACAGCATAGTAACTAAGACACAATCTAGTAAAGACCATTGACTAGAAATAGTGAATACTGATAGAAAACTTACAAAATATTTGTGGTCAGTTTTTCTGTATTAGAATTATCAGCACATTTAAGTTTCTTCTTGTAGTTTATTTAAAATTTAAAGCAGTTTATTAATTCTCAAGGATTATACAATTATTTATATTATTATATACATAGGACAGTAATTTTATCACATTTAAGTCCCCAGTAATCATATTTTCTGTATTCAAATTCTGTTTATGATGATTCTCAGGTTCATGCAATATCAGGGGACCTGCTCAATGCCTTATTTTAAATTTTCTTTTCACAAAAATATCCTATCTTATAGAATTTATTTCTACATTAAGACCAGGAAACAACTGAGGAAAATCTGCCTGAAGTTTATTGATTTTGAGATGAACATTTCCCATTATTACAGTTATAAACTTAAAAGTTTTCTAAGAGAAGGTGGTAAGGCTGATTCTGTAGTTTGCTTACATTTTCATATCTATGGTAATAAAATTTTAAGTAGTCAGATTCTCTTGCATGTTTGTACCCTGCATTGGATTCATGACATTGAAATCAGCTAGAACTTCAATGTATTCCTTAAACCATGTGTTTTGAAGGTAGCAGAGAAACGATTACTTTAATTCTCATTCTTATGAAAATTCTAATATCTTCCTATAACAATAATAGATCCTATACTTCATGTATCAAGTATTATATCTTATGTGATAACTTTTATCTTTCTGTCCACAAAGAAAAAGTAATCTTTCTCTTTTCAACATTGATAAATTTGTCACATACCTCAAAAGAGCATCAGTTAGTGAAATTCAATCCCAGGTCACCTACTTTGGTAATGTTTTATTAACCTAAAAAAGCATTAACTTGTCATTATTTTCAATGGCCTAAATCATCCTCCAAATGTGTTATTGGAGATGCTGAATTTTGCACAGTAGCCATTCCAAATAACAGAATAATACATCTGTCTGTTCTCTGTTCTCTCATATTCTGTGCTTTTGAAATTTACCTGCTGTTTAAATTCCATAGCTCGGCACTCTGATATTAACCTTGAGCCCCAAACACCACAGGATTTACCAAACATACAGACAATGTCCTATTAACTTGTTCTCTGACTTCCTTTCTCCGTATTTCACAGATATGAGCTTGTAATTTTCTGTGGTGGGGCACTTGCGGGTAATAGCTTGTGCCATCTAATTGAATGAGGGGTTTAAAGAACATTAAGCACTTAGACAGAAATTGTGCTGGGAGAGAGTGCCCATTCCAGGCTGTTAGCTAGCCTAAGGGGCCCTAATCAATAGGCTGATCAGCAGCTATAGGAGAGACACTCAATGACAGAAAACTTTGTAATGCGTAGAGAAACAGAGAGAAAATCAGATTCTTTCAAAGGAGAATGGAAATATAAAATGAAGGACTGAAATAAAAGTAATCGACTTTATATTTTAGAAATAATTATGAAGTGCCTACTGTGTGCATAACCAAGTTTATGTTTCAAAGTGATATTTCAAAAAAAAAAATGAGACACCATTCTTCTATCAGTGGTGTTCCTGGGCAACTTTGGATAAAGATTTTCACTATCTGTGTGTTTGGTTTTACAATTGTTATGACTGTGGTGCAGAAAGTGAAACTTCTGCCTGCACCACCAAGTTTGTCTGTTTTTGTTTTACCAGATGAGCATATTTAAATAGAAATATATGACAACTAAAGTGACAGTAGATAAGATGTTGGTGTTCAGGGTAGGTGAAAGGACAGTGATTATGTAGAAAGAACTGATCCCTTTTAACCACATATTGGCTCTTAAAGAAATCCTTAACAGTATTTAGTCTGAAGAGTAATTAATGATATTAGGGCTGCTTATTCACAATCTCATAACATAGGAAATTTTGAACTCTGTTTTGTAACTAGAGTAGATTGGTATCATTCAGCTAGAAGCAAAAGTGACAAAAAAAGAGGAAAGAATGATGAGAAAAATAAAATACCTATGAAGAAATATAAATGTCATTCCTTTTTACAAATGGCGAAGCAAATAAAAATACCTTTCTTCTTTTTTTCTTTCAAAATCAGTGTCAAGCATACAGCCTATGTCAGTGGCAGATCAGATATTAAAAGCAAAGTTTAATAAGCAGGACTCCAAAAAAGGTTTTCTAAAGCTCAGGAGATTTGAGCAGGAATGGTCATTTCAGGGAATTCCACAGCAGGTGAATGCTCTGCTGCCCATGGGTGAAAGACCTGACAAGGGGGTTGATGAATTTGAGATTTATTATTAGAGAGGAAGGACTGAGGGTATGTGTAAATGGAGGCCAATCCTGATAGGCATGAAAGGGAGGCTCCACAGAGGTAATGAAAAACTCTGAGCCACATCTTAAAGTCAATGTACTGACTGATAGCAGTTGAGTGTAAATCTGCCATAACTGGAGTAATGTGATTGAATTTATTGCTGTGAGTAAATGCATGGGCTGTGGTGGGTTGAACAGTGACACGCTTTTGTGAGGGATAGACTTTTGTGAGTTCCTCTGTTAACATCGGCTTGTCATAGCAGCATGCATTAAGACAGAAAATAAAAGCAGCAGATACTTTAAGAGTCATCATGGATTAACTGATTTAAACCCTCGGAGTAGCTCACCGAAAATATTTTTCTTTGATAAAGCTTTTAGACAGTTAACTGTAAGTGATTTTGGAGAACAAAGAGTAAGGTGGAAATAAAAGTTTTATACAGCAATAACGGGACCTTCATGAAGCCATTTAAAGTGAAAGTGACAAACATGGAAAGCAGCTAGAGGTGACCATTAACTGCTCACAGTGGAAGGTGAAGGGGACTGTATGCTGTCTGCAAACTGTGTGGTTACATAGACAAATGCTTCATGTAAGAAAAGATTGATTTCCGTTGTGAAAAACAGTTGATTTTTCAAATACAAACACTGTGCTGGGGCACTTGAACAATTAATGCCTCTTATTCTGATATTTACTACATTGATAACTTGGGACTATAATAGTAATAGTTGGTGGATTTTAAAGGGGTTAAACTTACTGTATAGGGATTTTAACACACACACACATACACATGTGTATCAGTGAAAGAGAAAATTAAAGAAATAAAGTTTGTGTATCTCTTTCATGATTTCAATTTAAATAGGAAATATTAAAAACACCCACAGTGCTACTCTGAAACGAGAGGTAACCAAATTGTGGATAAAATTAGCTTTAGTTGAGAAGCTTGTACTTAAGCAGAGAGACTTGGGTGAAGCAATACAAAGATACACATATTGCATATCAAGTTATATATTAATGGGCGATATGGAAAAGAGCATGAAAGAAAGTCTATGAATAGAGAACATTCAGAGAATGCTCTCAGCGAGCACAACAGAATAAAACAGGATATGTATTCAGCATGTCCTTGCTCTAAGCCAAGTCAATTCTGTGTCAATGACTAGCAGACATGTTACAACAACAGTATGAAATAGCTGGCAGGCATGGAACAAAATGGCCACAGCTGTGTTGGGTGGCATCAGGGAGTCAGATCATAACACTCATTATTTATAGGTAAAATGCATTTTACTGGCTGAACATAAACATGAAAAAAATTCACAATTTATTAATAGTGAGTAAACAAGGATTATATGTGCAGAAAATGTAAAGAAAGGTGGAGAGGCAAGGCACATTTATGCATAAAAGTTTTTTACATAAATATTAGTGAAATAGCTCAGTTGGCAAGATGCTAGTTGTGCAGGTGTAGAGACTGGAGTTTGATTCTGAGGACCTGTATTAAAAGTCAAATGTAATGGATTTTCCATGAATCAGTAATCTTAGAACTGAAGGGGGAGATAGATCCCTGAGGATAACTCGCCTGTCAGTGAGCTCCCAGTTGAACGAGGTATAAGGGACTCAAAAACAAGAAGGAAAGGCTAAAGAAATGACTTAGTAATTAGGTGTACTTGCTACTGTCTTAGAGGATAGTTCTCAGCACCTAAGTCAGACAGTCCATAATCACCAGCAAGTCAAGCTTTAGAAGGTCTGGCAACCTCTTTTTATTTTTGTAGGCAATCCTCCAACAAACATGTATACACATAAAAATAAGTTGAGACACGAATGAATATATCTGGTGGTTTGAATAGGTATGGTACCCATAGACTATGTGTTTCAATGCTTGGCCCATAGGGAACTGGCACTATTAGTAGGTGTGACCTTGTTGGAGGAAGTGTATCACTCTGGAGTTAAGCTTCAAGATCTCATGTATAAGCTCAAACTATGTCCAGTGTGGACTTCCAGTCTTCTCCTGGCTTCCTTTGGATCAAGTGGTAGAACTCTTACCTCTTTCTCCAGCACTGTGTCTACCTGAATGCCTCCATACTACTTGCTGGGATAATAATGGACTGAATCTCTGAAATTTTAAGCCAGCCCCAATTTAATTTTTTTTATTTTATCTTTTATAAAAGTTGCTATGGTCATGGTGTCTCTGAGCCTCCACAAGCATGTACACACATGTTGCATGGATACTCAAATATATGTACATGTATAAAACTGTGTACTGGAAAATATACACAAATATTGAAATACATGGGTCCATAATGCAAAACCGTCTCCTATCAAGAAAGGGAAACAAATGAAATTTTATCCAGTCTCTCTCTCTCTCTCTCTCTCTCTCTCTCTCTCTCTCTCTCTCTCTCTAGTATTTATGGAGATGTGGAGATGTTCATATATATTTGCATAGCATATATATAGAATATATATGCTATATTTCTTACTCTGGTAGTTAAGAAATACAGTAATTAGAGAAATTTGTTCTCTGACATATTTCCTCAATTTGTCCTGATTGATAACTTTAGTAATCAAAAATGTAACTCATGCAAATGTACACTTTTATTTCTCCCTCGAGTATAATGTATCACTCTGGGCATTTAACTATTAAGTCAGTGGTATAAATAACAATGTGAAGATGAAAATGAAACTTACCAGTAAGAGTTCGCCTGTAGTTTCCTGGTACCCATCCTGCTTAGGGCTCACTTCCTTCACTGTCAGTACCAAGCATTTCCTTTATCTTTTATTTTTAGCTAAGCTACACAGTAGAAATACTCCTATCAATATTGTATCATATCTCAGAGAGCCAATTATTTTGCTTGAGAGTTATTTTAAAGTTATACCTTAGACACAGTATTTCTTTAATAGAAATACACATTTTTAAAAATAATTGTCTTCAGCTGCATAGACATGTGTGAACTCACCAAGCTCCAACAGAGAGTTCCAAAATTGTGATCACTGAGGTGACCCAGGTTAAACACTTTGGGCCACAAAACAAAATATACATAAATATGGAAATGAAGTGTTCCAAAGAGATAAAACAGGAGTGTTCCAGAGAGATAACAAAGGGTGGGTGGTAAAAATAATTGAATATATTATACAAATGCACAAAATCGTCAAAGGACAAATATAATTGATTTAAAAGAGTAACCATGTGCTTAATTGTTGAGTCTATCAAAAATTGTGGAGACCTGATGTGCTTTTTTATCGATATTTAAGAGAGGACACAATTCCTAAGGGAATAAGAAAATATAAATGCATATATTCGGGTCCTTTATCAGGACTAAAAGTCTGGACAGAATTTTATGCAAATTTGTTCAGAAAAAGCAGAAGTAGAAACAAAGAATTTTTCTTAGTTTTTCAAGAGACAGCCAGATGTTTCTTTTGGAAGAGTGAACTACTTGTAAGACATGTTTGAATTAAAGTTTGGGAGGTATATGTTGAAATTTTCAGGGGTCCCAATGTTAGTTGATCTTGTATCATCCATGTGTTAACATTTGCTTCTTATCATGTCTGCTATACCTTCATGGAAATACTAGAATGGGACTGGAAGGGATTGTAGTTTTTCCTATTAAACAATGAAAATTACATCTTTTGATCATTAAAGGCCTTCAAAGACTATAAGTTTACATACAAGAGGCCTAAAATAGCAAAACAAACAAAAATATAAAAAGCAAAGTAAAAAATAGACAAGCAAACCAACATCTCCAGAGGTTTCAAATAATATCAGTTTATGCCTACACTAAAGCACATAATAACCCTTAAATTAAGCCTTCTTTTGAGCATGGGCATTACAAAGCATTCCATTTTAGGCATGAGTTCAGGTTTAGTAGTTAATTTCAGTATCTAGTCTTAGGTGACATCGTTATCTTAGCAAAGAATACCATATTTTTCTACTCTTTCTGTTTTGTACAATTTGCATATAACTTTAGTCTCTGTTGGTTAAACAGGAAATATTGGTTGTGTACAGAAGAAATACTTAACTTGCATTCTGAATCCCTCTCTTATTGCCCCAGACGACTTTTAACATTTTAAGTGAAATCATTAAAGCTGGTTATTTCCACTCACATAGTTCCTGTTTTGAATATTTTCATGGCAGTGGCTTTCGCTAAAATAAAATGAAAATAGTTTCCCTTTTACTGACAAGTCAACAATTGTGTAAAGCCTAATTAAGAATTTCTGATGAATTTTTAACAAAACATAAGCTGTCTTGCTGTGTGAACAACATGGTCTCTTGAGAGACTGTGCTTAAAGGACGCTGTAAGGAGAGTTACTGGGCTGTTGTTTACCTCGGGGCTCTGCATATAGAGGAACTAGCAAATGTCAGATGTACAACTCATGTTCTGATCACTGCCTGTGTAGCTCTCCATCCCATTCACTGGGAAGTGATCTACCTTGTGCAGCAGCACCAGAGAGCCAGCTCTCTGCAGCTCCACACCACAGTGACTGCTGTAATGCAATCAATTCTAACATCTGCAAACTGTCTCAAGGGAAAAAATGGTTATAATCATTTCTCATAATGTCAGTTCTAAAGAAAAGTCTCTTACAAATGTGTTGTTGTTAAGGAAGTTTTCCTGAAATACTTCAATAATTTGATGTCCTATTACAGGTATTCATGAAGTTCTTTACTATCTTGGTTTTAATTAGAGAGCAGTTTAATTCTAATTATTTTAATCTTGGCCTTTTCTGACAAGTTCTTAAATCCATTTTACATTTATCAAAGTTAAGCGAATTAGGCTTAACTCAGAAAACTCCAAGGAGGAATTAATTTTTTAAAGGTTTAAAATTGTAAATATGTTGTGTCTAAATTCTTGTATTTATTAGAAATTCATCTTCAATCATTTCAACAAAGCGTTTATTTTCATCACATCGCAATCAATGTAATTTGATCTGAAGTGACAACCTATGTAAATGAGTCTGTGAATAGCTCTGCAGGCAAAGACAACTTGATTCTCTCTCAAGTAAAGTACTTTATTCCTTCTTGATGGGTTTCAGAGTCCTAAAGCTCATATTTCCCAAGAGATGTACACCCATGAGTGAAGATCACTAAACTATTATTATCCACATGCAATATGCTACAGGGGTTTATTATTAATATTTACCTGAATTTTTCTTTTGTTTGTGTAGTATTCAGTATTGAACACAGGGTATTATATATTCTAGTCAAGTACTCAACAACTCAGCTGCAGGCCCAGACCTGGCATTTACTAATAAAAGAGATTTTTTTTTTACATTAGTTAATCCATCATTTGAATACACCATTTTATCACTAGAATTTAAGAATTTCCTCCTTATAAACACTGCATGGCATACATATCATCTCATTACAATAAATAACTTGCAACAGAGATCTGTGAACTAATCCCTGATTTTCTTCCCATAATATGTATTTCCAAGGAGTAAAATTATCCAACTCCAAAACATGAATATTTAAATATATTTAACGTATGCCACCTTAGAGGTTTTGATAAAATGTATGAACCTATCATTGACAACATTATTAGCTCCCTAGTCTTTAATATTTTAATAACTAAATCTTTTAGTTTCTTAATAAATGTATCTCAGATTACTAATACAGTATGTTTGAATTTCAAATTTAATATTTTCACAAACAATGGTAACTCTCTTTTCATTTTAATTGTTTGACAGTTTGATAAATCTATATCCCATAAGTCAGCTCCTCATCACTCTGCCTCATCACTTTTTCTGCCCACTGGTACCCAGCTACCCATAAGTCTTCCTCTTACTTTCATGTCTTCTTTAATTAGTCTAAGTTTAATCAGTAACGTGCCCAGTCTTGGGTTGAAAGTGATTCAGTGGAACAATAAAAAGATCCTTCTGTTTATTTTATAAACTCTGTGCTTATGAATTCAACGAACCCTTGGTTACCTGCAGAAGAGTAGGTCCATCAATGAGTCCATCATGAATGAGGAAAAGGTCCACCCTTCCTGAGGGACTGTCAGTGATTCTCAGGCCTTGAGAGTCCAATTTAATATCAGTTATTAATTCCCCTTTAGGGGTAAGAGTTATAAATGTTAGTAGTATTAAATATTCTTTGTTGTAGAAATTTTTAATCTCAATCCATGGTTTTGTTCCCAACCATATTTAGTTCCCAGATAAATAACTTTATATTTACAATAAGCCTTAAACAGCACAAGAATGGGGCAGATATCTATCCTCTGTGCTATTATAATCTACTTTCCAATTGATAACTCCGAGTTATTAACTATATGGGCTGCTCTCAACTCCAATTGGCTCGACCTCAGAACCATATTTTCATCACTTACCTAACCATGGAAGCTCTTTCTCCCCTTGTAGTTCTCTTCTGACCTCCAAGCCCTAGAACCCTAAACCACACCTATGTTTCTTCTGCCCAGCTATTGGCTGTCAGCATCTTTATTCACCAATTGTAAATAACTTAGGGGCAAGGTCACCTAGGTCACTTGAGTCTACATGCAGACTCTCTTGTCTTGGAGGCTACACTTAGCAATACAATACACACTAAAATACAGTACCTCAACAATTTTTCTTTAATCTGTGCCTTTTCTCTCAGGTTTGTGCAAGCTATTATTTTATTTAAATCACTTGTTTCCATTACTTCCACAGCCTCATACCTTGAAAAAAGAGAACTTTCTTTATCTTTATCTTTATCTTTCTTTAGGCATGCAGTACAGTTGTTGGAACAGCTAAGTTGCTAAGACTAGCCTATACACATGATTGACAATTCCCCTACTTCTTCCTACTAAATGCTGGGTGTTGCCATACCAGTGGGACAATGAAAATGGCCTTACCACTTTTTAATTTTGACTCAAAAAGTTTTGGAGAGGGGTTGGAGAGATGTCTCAGTGGTTAAAAGCACTGAGTGCTCTTCCAGAGGTCCTGAGTTCAATTTCCAGCAAGGGCATGGCAGTTCACAACCATGTGTAATAAAATCTGATGCCCTTTTCTGGTATGTCTGAAGACAGATACAGTGTACTCATATAAATAATTTTTTTTAAAAAGAAGTTTTGGAGGTTTCTCCATTGTTCTGGATATTTAATGTCATCATTTACATATACTTAGAAATTCAAAGAATTCTGTTTCTCTGGGTGCTATGTGTGCAATTCATGAGTGGTACAAGGACCTGAGTTATTACTTTTGCTTTGTGGAAGAAGCAGAAAATTATTTCAAGTCATGTTCTAACTTCCGGATGCATGCCATACATAGCACATGCACCATTATCTACCCATCTGTAAGTAAATGTAATAAAAAATTTAAGTAAATAATACTTTCTTGATATTTTTATTTTTTCACAGGCTTTCATAATTTTCTACTACATAGAAATATTAGTGACACATGAAATATTTCTTAAAATGACAGTTCTCAAAGACAGAAGTAGCCATTACTTGTCACTGACTGTCAATTGGAAACATTTGAATTTTCAGTCCTAATCATAATGTAGGTTAATGTGGTTTCTAAATTCACCTAGCAATTGTCAAATTAGCTTCATCTCAGTACTAAAAGAGAACTTAGGGAGGAACATACTTATAAACATAGTATTTGTATTTTGTTTAAACATATGGAGATTTATTGCAACACTAAAAGATATTTTTTCTTCATAAATTCCAATTATATAAATTTCCTAACTTAGCAGAAATTAACGGCAAAGTAAATAGGAGGATGTAGAATTTGATCTTTGCTTTAAGGTGCTGTCCTTTGCTATAAGAACAACAATAGAAGAAATAACTTGGGAGAAAAGTTAGTGTTTACCTCATCAAGAGAATAATGTGACTGCAAACAATTTCAAATGAAAATTGTTACAATTTTCTGTTAGTTATTTCAAGTACAGTGTTTTTAACAAGTGCTTAATGAAAGCCTTTCTTGAATGCCAGATATCTGAGAGGATTGATAAGAAGGAAATTGTATTGGATTTTAACCAGGGATTCATCCTGTTTTCTGAACATCTATTAACAATAATGAATTAGCCCTTCTAAATGAACATATGGATTTCTAAGGCTTCTATGTGTCACCCCCAGAACCCACATTTAATTTTAATTGTCATTGTATATAGCAGAAGAATTTGACAAGAGGGAATTAAGTGTAGACTTCAGAGAAGCATGTTTTATGCTTGTGTGAAATTCTCATAAAACAAAGACAAACATCACAGGATAGAAATGCCAAGAGGCATCAAGTATGAGTTTATGCAAATAATATAAATTTTGACATATGTAAGTTCTATTCTTATAGACACTTTTAGGAGCCCTATCTCATAAATCAACTTTCTAAAATAACTTTCACACAGCAAACTAGGATATAATTTTCTCATAGATATTTATTTCTGTTAAATTGGATTTTGTTTATTTTCAAAATTATTTTCTAGTTCCATCCATTTGCCTTTAAAATTCATGATGTTTTTTTGCTTTTAATAGCTGGATAGTATTTCATAGTGTAAATATACCACATTTTCTGAATCCATTCTTTGGTTGAAGGATATTTGGATTGCTCCCAGTCTCTTTCTGTTACAAATAAAGCTGCTATGAATATAGTGGAGCACAAGTCCATTGGGGTATGGTGGAGCATCTTTTGGGTATATGCCCAATAGTGGTACAGCTGGGTCTTCAGGTAGAACAATTGACCATTTTCTAAGAAACCACAAGATTGATTTCCAGAATGGTATACAAGTTTACAATCTTACAAACAATGGAGGAATGTTTTCTCCTTTTACCATGTCTTTGCCAATATGTGTTGTTTGATGTAATCCAGTACCAAAAGGACATGCATGGTACTCAATGATAAGTAGGTATTAGCCAAAAGTTTCAGAATACCCATGAAACACCCCACAGACTCCAAGAAGTTAAACAAGAAGGAAGGCTCAAGTGAGGGTGCTAGAATCCCATTTTTTTAAGTTTTTTTTAAATATTTTTATTTTCTATATTCTTTGTTTACATTCCAAATGATTTCCCCTATCCCAGATCCCCCCTCCCCCATATGTCCCATTTAAAAGGGGGAATAAAAGAGTCATGGGAGGCAGAGGGAAGGAGGGATATGGGTGGGTGAGGAGAGGTCCAGGGAAATAAAGGGGCAAGTCAGGCATAGGAAGAGACAGGAGAGAGTCCTAGAGGGTCAGGAGTAGCTGTCAGGGGTCAGGGATGGGAAGATTCTCTAAGAAGTCCCAAAGACTTAGAATGAGGAAGCTCCCAGGAGTCGACATAGGTGACCTTTGCAGAAATGCGCAATAGTTGCAGCCTGAAGAGACCAGTAGTCACCCAGCAACCTCAGTGGAGGGATGGGGGCATCAACCCACCTACAAAACTTTTGACCCTAAATTGGTCCTGTCTAAAAGAAATATAGGGACAAAGATGGAGCCAAGATTGAAGGAATGACCAAAAAGTGACAGGGCCCATTTTGAGACCCATCCCATGAGCAGGCCGTCTGAGAGGCTTTACCTAGCTGCTGACAGAAAGTGCTACAGATCCCCACAGACAAACCTTGGACTGATGTCAGGGACCACTATGGAAATGGTAGGGGAAAGATTTAAGGAAATGAAGGGAATAGCATCCTCATAGGAAGACCAACAGCATCAATTTATCTGGATACCTGGGAGCTTCCAGAGACTGAGCCTCCAACTAGAGTCTGGTCCGAGGCCAAGGGCACATGTATAGCAGAGGGCTGCCATGTCAGGCCTCAATGGGAGAAGATATACCTAATCCAGAAGAGACTTGATGCACCAGGGTGGGAGGATACAAGGGGGGGGGGGGCTCTCAGAGGCGAAGGGAAGGGGGGATGAAGTCTCTGAGGGCGGACCAGGAACGGGGCAATGTTTGGGATGTAAATAACAAATTAATTAATTAACAATATTCTTCTGAGATTATCAGATAATTACATTTCTCTTACATGGCTTCAAACTGTCCCATGTTGTAGTTGTAGGGTTATGGAGTCCTGCGTCTACTTTGCCACAGGGCATGGCTGCTGGGAAGCCAGAAACAGGGAAGTTGACCACACTTAGCCCATGCTGTCATCAGGTGAATGTTGGGCCTTTGGGAAGCCATAGGATCCAGGAGTTGTGAAGCACAGTCTTCCATGACTGATGGCCACAAATCTATGGGGGCCTGTGGCTAGTGACCGTAGCCTGGTGCCTGGGAATCGGGCAAAGAACCTACAGACCCTTCAGAGTCACTGGGGCTTCTAACCTTAGCTCAACTAGGAACCAGCTACCTTTCACAATCCCACACCATGTAGTTCTCCATGTTGTCTTTCAAGTCATTCCTCTTTATTTCAGTAATTATCTTTACATACATATATGTTCATACATGTTCATAAATTTATAAATTTATTTTTGAGAAATTCAAATGAGTACTCTATTTCAATGATCTCTTATCTTCAACTCCTTATATGCTTCCAACTACTTTTCAAATTCATGGCTTCTTATTCTCTTGTCATTTTTTTCTATCAATAGGCATTTTAATTCTGATGACTTTATATTTTATTAATATTTTAATATTAATCTATAACTATTTATAATATGCCTTTTATAAGTTTTTATTTCCCCTCATTTTCTTCCCTCCATCTTCTCCCTTGTTCCCTTCCTCATGCTTATTCATGCCTTAAGCTTATTCTTGATATCTTTTCCTTCAATAATTATATTAATATTTAATCAAATAATTACCATTTAAACAATTAATGTTTATTATGCAACAGATTATTTAATAATAATACTATTATTATAGTTCCCTTTAACTATCCATTATTTTATGCATCTATTTATACAAATATGAAAATATAATGCTCTCAGCCTATTTTGCTTATATTTAGATGTTCTCACGCATGCATGCATGATCAATGGATATTGGAGAATTAACTAGATTACTCATCCCTCCCTCTCTTATCAATTATAATTATTTGCACCTCTTCTTCAGGTAGTGCCTCATCCACATTGGCATATGAACTGCTACTGCCATTCGTTAGATACTTGATCAGTACCCATAGTGTTGGTATATTATTGGTCCTGTCATCTGTAGGAGACAAAGCCTCAAGTAGACTTCCTGGTCCTCTGACACAGACATTCTTTCTGCCTCCTTTTTAACAATTTCCCTTGAGCCTTAGGTGCAGGTTTAGACTGATGATTGTCTACTGAGACTGGACACCGCATGATTAGCTAGCATCTCTATTTTGGCCAGTTATAACATTCACTAATGAACTCAATCTGCTGCAAAGATATGTTTCTTCGATGATTCTTAAGAGATAAATGCTTATTTAGGAGTCTCATTTCCTATATTTTTATAACATTTAAAATGTGGCCCACAAAACTGAGAACTGTATTTCTATTTATAATTAGGATTATTAAAGACAATATTCGAATAGATGATATACAACAGTGCTGGAGATTCAGTTGTAGAATTCTCCCTTTAAGTAATTATAAGTATTTTAATAAAGCAAATATAGTTTTTCTATAAGGAAATTAGGCTACCCAGAGAAAACCTGTTTTAATTTTCCATATGACAAATCAATAAGGTGCAATTATTGAAAAATAACAACACTTTTCTAAACAACAATGCTGAAATGAGAAAATACCAAATCATGGGCTAAATGGAAAATACTATTCCATAGTATAATAATAAGCATATTAAACAAAGAGTTATTAGTTTTCATTGAATTATAATTAACCTCCAAAGAATGTGGATGATTTAATAAGTTTTGATTTACTGCACATTTGTTAATTACTATATTCATAATAGTGAGCATGTCTGATAAACCCTAAGTCTTTCCTCTTCCTTTCCTTTGACTTTGTTTTTTACATCTTTCTGGTCTTCCTTATATTAGTTGAGTTACTCTCAATATGAACAAATTTGTATTTTCTATATTGTTATAGAGTGAATATATTTTGTCGGGCATCTTTAACTTTGTCCAGTTATTTCTAAACTTATTCATCTTGTATACCAAAATTTCATTGGATATCTTAATTTCTAATTAATATTTAGTTCTTTAGACACAACATTTAATTTTTTTCATAAACTTAATTATGGATTTGGAATTGTTTTCCATTTGGGGTTATTTTTACAAAAAAAACAGTTGTTAAAAGCATTCATACATGGTACTATATTTTTGTAAAGGGGTATTATACTTAGTATGATAACAAAATTTGTGTAAGGTTTAAGGAATTAAAGTAAGTTATATTAAACTTTGTAGGGCATCATGATGGTTAATGTAAAGCTATGTGACACTGTGGTGAGAATGTGCTTATTTGGTTTGATAGACATGTTAGATTAAAATTATACACTAATCTCAATAGAAGTGTGTAGGTACATTATAGTATGTGATTCTTAATAGCAAGGGAAAGATTTTAAAGATGAAGATAAAACATGAATTTCCTATCATGAAGAATAATCATGAAATAAATGTCAACATAGTATGAGGGAATTAATGAATATCCACAGAGTCACATAAATGCTTACAGTTAGATATAAGGTGGATTAATCTGTTTTATAATTATATATATATATATATAGGCTCATTAGTCTACATTATCTTTGCTTTTTCTAAGACAATTTAATATCTTAGATAATTTAATTCCAAATGATAAAACCATACATTATTTCATTTCTGTATGACTTATGTCTCCGACTAATGTAAGGAGCTACACACAAAATGTTTCACCAACATGACTGCACAAAACTTAGATGAACAACAGCAATAGACATGTTATAGTAGCCAGTGCAAAGAACACCAGGTCTCAAAACTACACAAAGAACTATAGGTGATCTAACTATGTTGAGAGCAGAAGAAATTTCCTTTCCTAGGAAAGAACAAAACAATTGGTTATTTCATACCAAATGGTCAGCCCTGAGACTGAGCAGGTTCTAATGGAAACATATCTCTCTCTCTCTCTCTCTCTCTCTCTCTCTCTCTCTCTCTCCCTCTCCCTCTCTCTCTCTCTCTCTCTCTCTCTCTCTCTCTGTGTGTGTGTGTGTGTGTATACATATATATACACATATATACATATATATGTATGTATGTAACAACTCATGAAAACGAGCCCATGAATTTGAAAGAGAGCTTGGAGTATATTATATGTGAGAGCTTGAAGAGAGGAATGGAAAGAGGAGATTTATTTTACTATAATCTCAACATTAAAAGAAATAATTAAAATATAGATTTATAGAAAACAGTTATAAAAAGAGAATTAAAAGTAACTATATTGGAAGTGTTATATGTAATGTGTTGGATTAAACAATAAGGCCTGTGAATAGTACTGATTTTATGTTTATATTTTGTTATACGATGCTTATGTAGTGTTATAAGAATGCTTTAGAAAATCTATTTCATCTAGATTTTCCAGTTTTGTTGAGTATAGACTTTTCTAGTAGGATCTGATGATTTTTTTTTTTTTTTAGTTTCCTCCATTTCTGTTGTTATGTCTCCCTTTTCATTTCTGGTTTTTTTAATTTAGATACTGCTTCTTGGACCTTTAGTTAGTTGGGCTAGGGGTTTATCTATCTTGTTGAGTCTTTCAAGGAACCAGATTCTGGTTTTGCTGATTCTTTGTATTGTTCGGTTGATTTCTGTTTGGTTGATTTCTGCCCTGAGTTTGAAGCAGCTGACACCTTTTGTTGAACTAGGGAAGGCTGAAAGAAGCTGAGGAGGAGGGTGACCCTGTAGGAGAACCAGCAGTCTTAATTAATCTGGATCCCTGAGATCTCTCAAACATTGGAGCACCATACAGGCAGCAAACACCAGCTGATATGAGGCTCCCAACATGCATACAGTAGAAGACTGCTGGGTCTGTGTTCATTCAGAGATGATGCACCTAACCCTCAAGAGACTGGAGGCCCCAGGGAGTTTAGAGGTCAGGTGGGGTAGGGAGTCTGGACATCTACATGGAGACAAGGGATGGGGAGGAGATATGGAATGTGGAACAGTCAGAGGGTGGACAGGAAGGTGGGGAGAATATGGAGTGTAAAAAATAATTAAATTAATTAATAAAAAAGAATGCTTTAAATCATATTAAATTTTGTTTTTAAAAGGTAATTTATTTAGCCCATACTTTACATTATTTACACTATAAATTTTTAAATATTCTACATAAATAGAATGACTGTATTATAAAATTTTTCCACTTTTTTGCTTCACTTTTCGTAGTGTAAGGTGAAAATGCAAATGAGGTCTATAGAAAAAACAAAGATTAGGAAGAAAACACGAAATAGAGCTAGTTTAATGTGTTCAGAGACTATCTGGACACAGGAATAGGATTGAGATCATTTCCTTAAAGACACTCAGGGTTTACTGTGCTATTTTTGGCAATGGAAATCAGTGTAACTGCACCATCAAATTATTAAATTTATGAAAACATAGTTTGTTATTATTTAACTACAGAGCAATAAAAATACACATTTAATAATAAACTGTGAAGCCACAGTTCAGTCCCAAGGGGTATAACTTCCTAAGTAGTTAAGTTGATTCATACACAATAATATTGTTCCTCTTGCCTTGTAATTTATTGGTATTACAGTAGCAGCATACTTTATAAATAACCTTGAACTAAGATTAATGCTCCACGTATGAGATCTGATTAGAAAACTAAAAGATTTTGATATATTTTCTGGCCTTTAGGAAATAATACATCTTTTCTCTAGGGTTTTTATGTTTGCTTTTACCTTAAAATAATTAACTGCTGAGGTATTTGCTATTACTATGGTAAGTTTCTGAGGAAACTTACTTCTTTGTATTAATGGGGAAGTGGTATGAGGTTGAGCAAACTTTTCAGAAACTTGTTTTCATTTTGTTTTGTTTTGTTTTTAACAAGTGAGATAATTGAAAAGTGACTCTGGAGTTTTATTTTTTCTGGAGGTTTATAAAGTAACTTATAAAATATATATTATTAAAAATATAGTGGTGTACTTAATAGGAACTTCAATCATAACATTAAAATTAGAAAAATACAAGCTTTGAGTAATTACTAATTATAGAAAAATATCGGTGAAATAATTACTGATTTAAATTAATGTTCAGAAGAAACTGAAAGCTACTTAGGCTACTTTTTATAAAATATATATTTGTTAATAATACAAGACAATGACCAATAATTTATATACCAATGGCTTTGGGAATAAGTTTTGGTTAATTCTTAATAACTATGTAAGAGAGGTTCTACTACTACATCATTTTTTTCTGAAATCAAAATCTATAGTTTTCTTTTAAAAATATTGGTAAATCCATGTAACTTGAGGGCATATTGTGAGTTAAAAAACAGCCCTGACTGTGTAGCAACATTATGTCTCAAAAACCAGAAAATAATAAAAATACTTTTAGGTTTAATTCATCTGAATGTATTAGAACATTGAACTTAGAACAATTTCTGCTTCAATGTTACATAAATTGAATAATAATCTGATATGGTGGCCCTGACCTGTAATACCATCACTCTGGAGAAAAATACACCAGAAAATCAAGGTCATTTTCTACAGGCAGCTAAAGGCCAGCCTGGTTTATGTGAAACACTATTTCAATGTTAGAACAACAATTTTCAAAAAAAAAAAGTTAATGTCTTAGTTAGGGTTTCTATTCCTGCACAAAACATCATGACCAAGAAGCAAGTAGGGGAGGAAAAGGTTTATTCAGCTTACACGTCCACATTGCTGTTGATCGCTAAAGGAAGTCAGGACTGGAACTCAAACAGATCAGGAAGCAGGAGCTGATATAGAGGCCATGGAAGAATGCTACTTACTGGTTTGCTTCTTCTGGCTTGCTCAGCTTGCTCTCTTCCAGAATTCAGGACTACCAGCCCAGGGGTGCCACCACCCACACAGGGCCCTCCCCCCTTGATCACTAATTGAGAAAATGCCTTACAGCTGGATCTCATGGAGGCATTTCCTCAGCTGAAGCTCCTTTCTCTATGATAACTCCAGCTTGTGTCAAGTTGACCCACAAACCCAGCCAGTACACATAGTAATAATAGGAGAGAAAGGAATAGTGGAATCTAATAAGCCTGCTTGGAGCTAAACCCAGTGATCTGAATGTTAGGAAGAGGACAGATCCCTTTGAGCTGTCTTCTGGCTTCTGTATAAACACCATGACAAATGCACATGAGTTTGTTAGGTAAATAAATGGAATAATTATTTTTTTCAAGAAAGAAACAAAATGTACTTAAGTATTCTGCAAGCTTTTCAAGGAAATTGAGATATATCATTCAGGTGTAAATAATGTACAGCCTTTCCTATGTCATAAGCAGTGAAGAAGGAGGCTGAAGTTTCTGGTTGTATCCCATGAAGCAGACTCATGTGACATTTCTTAGTCAAGAATCATGGGAGGATACTTGATGTTTGCAGAGAGTGACTGTAGGCTTCTGTAGGTAGCCTAACATTACTTCATTCGTCTCAAGTCTTTGCTGATTTTTACTTCATTGAGAGATGCAGGCAGAGAATTTCTCTTGCCATCCTGGCTCTTTCTGACTCCTCCAGCTGACTCCTGGAGACCTGGCTATTTCTTCTCTATCATGCCATCACTGCTGATTTATGTAGTGTATCCTGACACAACTGAACTGAACGGCTGGAATCCTGAAAATGGAGTTTGGAATTACCCCCAAAGAAACAACTTCTAAACAGGTCCACATACCCTTGTCCTATGTTATCATCTTTCTCTCCCCACCTTTGAACAGTGGGCTAGAAGCATGAATCCATGCATTCAAGAACCCTTATTAAAAGATTTTGAAAAATCTAAGCCTATAGGAGGCAGGTGAGCTCGGAATCAGGAATTCAGATACATGGAGGTATGAGAGAATATGTGCCCAGAGTCTGTGTGCTATTCGTAGCACAGTAATCCTTGCAAAACACGAACATGATTTGCTTTCTTCCCCCTTCTGTAAACTCTGTCTGTCATGTTCAATCTTCTTGGAGGAAATTTTTCTGAATTGATTGCCACAAAACTGCTTGACAAGATGAGACATTGGACTGAGAATGGAAGGATGCTGTGCTAATGAGCATTCCAGAGCAACAGCATCATATCTGTCTGCAGTATACCATTTACATCTCTATGGAGAAATTCGTTTAAAGAAATTGGCTCAAAGTTTTTGGGATGCTGCTACCTGTTCACATGGTATAGTTTAGGCAGACAGTTTGGAAGTTTAGAAAAGTATCAATACTGCACCTTGAGCCTGAAGGTGAGCTGCTATTCAAATTCTTTCATAAGGGCTTCTTGAATGAGACCTACCCACTTTCTGCTGAGGAGCCTACTTTACCCTGTCACGGGTTCAAATGTTAATCTCAGCTAAAAAATTAATAATAATACTTTCTTTTTTTTGACAGTAGATTCTTTTTATTTCTTTTTTTTGTTTAAAATTTTTTTATTCGATATATTTTTTATTTACATTTCAATTGATTTGCCCTTTTCTAGTCCCCCCCCACTCACCAAAAGTCCCATAAGCCCCCTTCACTCCCCCTGTCCTCCCACCCACCCCTTCCCACTTCCCCGTTCTGGTTTTGCTGAATACTGCTTCACTGAGTCTTTCCAGAACAAGGGACCACTCTTCCTTTCTTCTTGTACCTCATTTGATGTGTGGATTATGTTTTGGGTATTCCAGTTTTCTAGGTTAATATCCACTTATTAGTGAGTGCATACCATGATTCACCTTTTGAGTCTGGGTTACCTCACTTAGTATGATGTCCTCTAGCTCCATCCATTTGCCTAAGAATTTCATGAATTCATTGTTTCTAATGGCTGAATAGTACTCCATTGTGTAGATATACCACATTTTTTGCATCCACTCTTCTGTTGAGGGATACCTGGGTTCTTTCCAGCATCTGGCAATTATAAATAGGGCTGCTATGAACATAGTAGAGCATGTATCCTTATTACATGGTGGGGAATCCTCTGGGTATATGCCCAGGAGTGGTATAGCAGGATCTTCTGGAAGTGAGGTGCCCAGTTTTCGGAGGAACCGCCAGACTGATTTCCAGAGTGGTTGTACCAATTTGCAACCCCACCAGCAGTGGATGAGTGTTCCTCTTTTTCCACACCCTCTCCAACACCTGCTGTCTCCTGAATTTTTAATCTTAGTCATTCTGACTGGTGTAAGATGAAATCTCAGGGTTGTTTTGATTTGCATTTCCCTAATGACTAATGAAGTTGAGCATTTTTTAAGATGCTTCTCTGCCATCCGAAGTTCTTCAGGTGAGAATTCTTTGTTTACCTCTGTACCCCATTTTAATAGGGTTGTTTGGTTTTCTGGAGTCTAACTTGGAGGTCAAAGGGATACAAATTGGAAAGGAAGAAGTCAAACTATCATTATTTGCAGATGACATGATAGTCTACCTAAGTGACCCAAAAAACTTCACTAGAGAACTCCTACAGCTGATAAACAACTTCAGCAAAGTGGCAGGTTATAAAATCAACTCAAGCAAATCAGTGGCCTTCCTATACTCAAAGGATAAGCAGGCTGAGAAAGAAATTAGGGAAATGACCCCCTTCACAATAGCCACAAACAGTATAAAGTATCTTGGGGTGACTCTTACCAAACATGTGAAAGATCTGTATGACAAGAAGTTCAAGACTCTGAAGAAGGAAATGGAAGAAGACCTCAAAAAATGGGAAAGCCTCCCATGCTCATGGATCGGTAGAATCAATATAGTTAAAATGGCCATTTTGCCAAAAGCAGTATACATATTCAATGCAATACCCATCAAAATCCCAACTCAATTCTTCACAGAGTTAGAAAGAGCAATTATCAAATTCATCTGGAATAACACAAAACCCAGGATAGCTAAAACTATTCTCAGCAACAAAAGAAAGTCTGGGGGAATCAGTATCCCTGACCTCAAGCAACACTACAGAGCAATAGTGTTAAAAACTGCATGGTATTGGTACAGTGACAGGCAGGAAGATCAATGGAACAGGATTGAAGATCCAGAAATGAACCCACACACCTATGGCCACTTGATCCTTGACAAAGAGGCTGAAAACATCCAATGGAAAAAAGATAGCCTTTTCAACAAATGGTGCTGGTTCAACTGGAGGTCAGCATGCAGAAGAATGCAAATAGATCCATCCTTGTCTCCTTGTACTAAGCTCAAATCCAAATGGATCAAGGACCTCCACATAAAGCCAGACACTCTGAAGCTAATAGAAAAGAAACTGGGGAAGACCCTTGAGGACATTGTACAGCGAGAAAGTTTCTGAACAGAACACCAATAGCGTATGCTCTAAGAGCAAGAATTGACAAATGGGACCTCATAAAATTACAAAGTTTCTGTAAGGCAAAGGACACCATCAAGAGGACAAATCGGCAACCAAAAATTGGGAAAAGATCTTCACCAATCCTACATCAGATAGAGGGTAATATCCAATATATATAATAATACTTTCAAAGCAACATCTAGACTAGTGTTTGATCAAATATTTGGGAGCCATGACCCAAACAAGGTGCCATATGAAAATTAATCATCCTCACGGAGTCAATAAAAGAGAGCAGTTAAGTATTCTGCTTTAGTGGGCTAATGGCTTTATCCGGTTAGATATTTCTGCATGCAGAGTAGGTCACATTTTATTTTATTATTTATTTGATATATTTTTTTATTTCCATTTCAAATGATTTCCCCTTTTCTGGCTCCCCACTCCCCAAAAGTCCCATAAGCCTGCTTGCCTGCTCCTATTCCCCCATCCACCCCTTCACACTTCCCTGTTCTGGAATTCTCCTATATTGCTGCACTGAGTCTTTCCAGAACCAGGGGCCACTCCTCCATTCTGCTTGGACATCATTAATATGTGGATTATGCCTTGGGTATTCCATGTTTCTAGGCTAATATCCACTTATCAGTGAGTGTATACCATGATTGATATTTTGAGACTGGGTTGCCTCACTTAGTATGATGTTCTCCACCTCCATCCATTTGCCTAAAAATTTTATGAATTCATTGGTTTTAATGGCTGAACACTGCTCCATTGTGTAAATATACCACATTTTTTTTGTATCCATTCCTCTGATGAGGGACACCTGGGTTCTTTCCAGCTTCTGGCTATTACAAAGAGGGCTGCTATGAACATAGTGGAGCATGTGTCCTTATTGCATGCCAGGGAATCCTCTGGGTATATGCCCAGGAGTGGTATAGCAGGGTCCACTGGAAGTGTCATGTGCAGATTTTTGAGGAACTGTCAGACTGATTTCCAAAGTGGTTGTACCATCTTGCAATCCCACCAGCAGTGGAGGAGTGTTCCTCTTTCTCCACATCCTCGCCAACACCTACTGTCTCCTGAGTTTTTAACCTTAGCCATTCTGACTGGTGTGAGGTGAAATCTCAGGGTTGTTTTGATTTGCATTTCCCTAATGATTAATGATGTTGAACATTTCTTAAGGTGCTTCTCAGACATCCGAAGTTCTTCATGTGAAAATTCTTTGTTTAGCTCTGTATCCCACTTTTTAATAGGGTTATTTGGTTCTCTTAAGTACTTTGTATATATTAGCCCTCTGTTGGATTTAGGGTTGGTGAAGATCCTTTCCCAAGGTTGCCGTTTTGTCCTTTTGACAGTGTCCTTTGCCTTACAGAAACTTTGTAGTTTTATGAGGTCCCATTTGTCAATTCTTGATCTTATAGCGTAAGCTATTGGTGTTCTGTTCAGAAACTTTTCTCCTATGCCCATGTCCTCAAGGGTCTTCCCCAGTTTCATTTCTATTAGTTTCAATGTGTCAGGTTTTATGTGTAGGTTCTTGATCCATTTGAAGTTGAGCTTAATACAAGGAGATAAGGATGGATCGATTCACATTCTTCTGCATGCTGACCTCCAATTGAACCAGCACCATTTGTTGAAAAGACTGTCTTTTTTCCACTGGATCCTTTCAGCTCCTTTGTCGAAGATCAAGTGACCATAGGTGTGTGGGTTCATTTCTGGGTCTTCAATCCTTTTCCATTTATCTACTTGCCTGACATTATACCAATACCATGCAGTTTTTATCACTATTGCTCTGTAGTAATGTTTGAGGTCTGGGATACTGATTCCCCCAGAAGTTCTTTTACTGTTGAAAATAGTTTTAGCTATGGGTTTTTTTGTTATTCCAGATGAATTTGAGAATTGCTCTTTCTAACTCTATGAAGAACTGAGTTGGGATTTTGATGGGGATTGGGTTGAATCTATAGATTGCTTTTGGCAAGATGGCCATTTTAACTATATTAATCTGGCCAATCCATGAGCATGGAAGATTTTTCCACTTTCTGAGGTCTTCTTTGATTTCCTTCTTCAGAGATCTGAAGTTCTTGTTGTAAAGGTCTTTCACTTGTTTGTTTAGAGTCACCCCAAGATACTTTATGCTGTTTGTGGCTATTGTAAAGGGTGTCATTTTTCTAACTTCTTTCTCAGTCTGCTTATCCTTTGAGTATAGAAAGGCTACTGATTTGCTTGAGTTGATTTTGTAATCAGCCACTTTGCTGAAGTTGTTTATCAGCTGTAGGAGTTCTCTGGTAGAGTTTTTTGGGTCACTTAAGTATACTATCATATCATCTGCAAATAGTGGTAGTTTGACTTCTTCCTTTCCTTCTTCTTGTATCCCTTTGACCTCCTTATGTTGTCTAATTACTCTAGCTAGGACTTCAAGAACTATATTGAAAAAATATGGAGAGAGGGGGTAGCCTTGTCTAGTCCCTGATTTTAGTGGGATTGCTTCAAGTTTCTCTCCATTTAGTTTGATGTTGGCTACTGGTTTGCTGTATATTGATTTTACTATGTTTAGATATGGGCCTTAAAAGAAACCTTACTAAAGCTCAAAGCATATATTGTACCTAACACAATAATTGTGGATGACTTCAATACCCCACTCTCCTCAGTGGACTGATCAAGAAAACAGAAACTAAATAAAGAGACAGTGAAACTTATTGAACCTTTGGACCAATTGGATTTAAGATATATATATAGAACTTTTCATCCCAAAGCAAAAGAATATGCCTTTTTTCTCAGCACCTCATGGTACCTTGTCCAAAATCGATCATCCAGTTGGTCACAAGGCAGACCTCAACAAAAAGAAGAAGAGCAAAATAATCCTATGCCTCCTATCAGATCACTATGGAGTAAAAGTGGTCTTTAATAACAACAAAAACAACAGATATCCCACATACATATGGAAACTGAACAATACTCTACTCAATGATACCTTGGTCAAGGAAGAAATAAGGAAAGAAATCAAAGACTTTTTAGAATTTAACGAAAATGAAGGCACAGCATACCCAAATTTATGGGACACAATGAAAGCAGTACTAAGAGGAAAACTCATAGCTTTGAGTGCCTCCAAAAAGTAATTGGAGAGAGCATACACTAGAAGCTTAATGGCACAACTGAAAGCCATGGGTCACATTTTAAAGGTAACTGAGATTACTTTAATCAGAGAGGGTGATAAAGAAATCTATTCTCTCCTGGAATTATTTTTTTTTTTGGATTTGTTTTTTTTTTTCAAGACAGGGTTTCTCTGTATAGTCCTGGCTGTTCTGGAACTCACTCTTGTAGACAAGGCTGGCCTCAAACTAACTCAGAAATTCTCCTGCCTCTGCCTCCCAGAGTGCTGGGATTACAGGCATGTGCCACCACTGCCCGGCTCTCTCCTGAAATTATTAAGGAAGCAATTGAAAGAATACAACCCTCAGATACTTTCATTTGAGCACATAAAGCATGTTCAATAGCTTGGACATATTCTTCTAACAAAGAGCATGTGTTCTCAGTGACAGCGGTAGCAAATATGTGGCCAGCCTGTTTTCAGGGTAAAGAGACAACTGGGAGGATGTGTTGTGTCATCTGTGTGGGTCCCAAACATCTGCAAACAGGTTAAGGTAAACAGAACGCATTCTGTTGCTCTATCATGAAGGTGCTGCTAATACATCGAAGAATGCAAATTTCATGTAAACCCAAAAGTGATTGCCAATTGTCAACGATGCTGGAGGAGCCATCAGATGTCATACTGTTTCCCACTGCTGCAATCTCTAACTGGGGAATCTTGCTCTGGACTTAGTTTAAGCTAATGTTTCAAATCAGGGGAAGCCAACATTTCCCACAGGTTTTGTACATGATCATATTTATGTGTTACGGAAGAACACTTGCGATATAGCATGAAAGAAAGAAGGTTAAAGTAGATGATCCGAATTTAAGTAGCAGGTGTGAATTCATTATGTGGGAGGAAGTTTTCAGGATATATTTAGCAGTATCTCTGACACACATTACAGTAGCATAAGGAAGAGAAGTATTACTTAGTGACAATTTCCAAGTCACTGCCCGGGAGACAGTGAGGTGATGATGCCAGGTCTTAGAACACAGCTCAGAAAGATGTAGGAAATGGTAGGGCAAACTAGTGGATGAAGTTTTATGGTGACTGTGGCAGTAGAGAAAAGATGGCAGTCAAAAAAATCCTTTGGCTAGAAGATTCTGAAGTAAAATCAAGATGTTGCATGCTTGGCACAAATCAGGGCACACCATCTATACATTCTTTGGGAGTAAATATTATTGGAACGTAATTGCCCGTGCTTGTTACATTTTATTAATGACAGCCTTCTGCTTACATATCATTAATTATCAGCCCTCTAATGAAAAAATGGAATTGACTGTATATTTCTGATGTGACAGAACTCTACTTGCCACAGAACCAAAGTTTTATTTTGCCTTTTCCACTAAAGCAAAAGAAAGAAAGAAAAGAAAGAAAAGAAAAGAAAAGAAAGAAAGAAAGAAAGAAAGAAAGAAAGAAAGAAAGAAAGAGAAAAGAAAGAAGGCAACCTAGAGAAACTTCCCCAAATACCATTTTTTTTAAAAGATTACTGATGTAGATGAATAGTGTTTACATTTTGGTTCCAGACAAAGTGTCCAGTGTATAAAGTATGAAGTGTATAAAGTATAGAGACAAAAGACTGAGTCTAAACATTTAAAGTAAGGGGGAAAGAAAGGACAAATGTGTTAGATTAAAATAAGCACATTGCAAGAATGGAAGTGCTTACCTTTAAGCTTATATTCATCCATGGTCTCTATCTTTCCTGATTACCAGTTAAACTTAGTGGGGAAAGAGAAAATGGAAGAAAACTGTTCCTATTTTCTCTCTTCCTTTACTCCCTCTACCCTTTTCTCCTTGTCATCCTACACCCTACACTTCCTCTGCCTCTTATCAGAGCTGGAAGAAAGAAAATACTCAGTAGATAAAATAGCAAAGATCATTCTGGAATAGTTTAAGCCCATATGCAAGAAAATCGGCAGGAACTGAATAACACCCTGAGATGAGGAGCCCTGTCGGTGTTTCATCAGACTGTATTTTCTGCACTGAGGCATCACCCTGCTTGTTTTATTCCCATGGTCCTTGTTCTGTGCTAGCCCCTTTTATTTTCTTTATGTGGGCTTTTCTCCTAGATGGATACACATGTCTCAGCATTTTGCCTAGGAAATAATATCTTGTTTCCTTTGCAGGTGTTGTCTTCTTGCAATGGAAATAAATGTGTGCAGTTTATATTAAAGACCCAATGAGCATGTCACTTGTTTGAAAAGAATCCCTCGATTTGACTAGAAGAGACAAGGGACAAATAAGCCAGATTCTTTCCTATACCACCCAGTAAAGCAATTACAGGGATAGGTGTAGGGAAGGACAAAACGGTCACTCACCCAAGCATACAGGTACTATGTCCTTGAAATTGATGATTGTGCTTGGGAACCTGTTTTGACCTATCAGCTACAGATGGTAGGGTGGGATTTCATAAATGACCCAGGTGGAGGCTGCTAAGCACAACGTTCGAAAGAGGTCATTCCTTAATTCTCTCCCCACCCATAAGATCTCATGGATCTTACAATATTCTGATTTCCTAACCTTCAGTAAATGCACTTGGAGAAACAGCAGGTAAACCTCCTCCGTTCCCTGATGAGTTTTAAAATGCTGCTGTTTACTTCACTGCTGAAAATGGAACTTTCTCCCTATTTAAGCAGCGGTGTTCTCTTTTGATGCTGACAAGCCACGGATTGTCAGAATTGGACATCTTGCCATGAATAAAGATGACAACTGAATAAATGACTCAGAAATAAGTCTGACAAGAGAGAAGCGAAGATGCTTGAATGTAGAATTTACATCCACTTCTTCTGTCATTTGGGGACACCAAACAAGTCAGGTTGCAATAGTTAAGCAACAGGGATGTAGGCAGTAGCTCTCATGATCTTTGCATTGCCAAGGAAACCTTTTCATAATTTCTCTTGTTTTGGAGTCTGTGATTCAGTTCCCTGCAAGTTTGGGTGCCATAAGATTCAATTTTACCAGTAAAACTTCAGACACCTGCACAGACGATAGTGGGAGATCACACCTGAAGAAGTTGTAAGTATGATGTTAGGCCTTATTGATTTGCTACTCCATAGATTTCTGCCAAGAGAAAACCGAGGGCGCCCCAGCGCCCCACGCCTTGGAAGGCGACACCCATATCACTTGCAAGAAACGGTCTTGATGCAATTTGCCAGAGGATTTTTTTATTCCAGAGCTCTGGGGTCCACAGCCGTACACTGCACAGGGGTAGAGGACTGTGGGACCCCAAGTACAAAATTGGGATAGCTATTATAAGTTTACAACAAAGCCCAAGAATCACAGTCCAATCATTCCTTAGCATTGAAAGTGCGAGCCAATCTATTTGTACCACTCCATAGTTTTTAGGTCAATCAGTTTAAATTATTGGAGCCAGTGCTTTGTGAACCAATTAGTTTCCTATTTTCTTGGAGGTCTATAGCTGCATGATGAACTCCTGGATGGGAGTGATGGCGTAAGCAGTTTACAGAAGCAAGATAAGCAGATAATTAGCTCATTTCCAGTTACCTTAAGAGGCCAGGATCAGCTATTCAAGGCCTTTTTGCCTACCTCTTAACAAAGGGCGGGCTCTGGAATGCAACTTTTTACTTAGTTTCTTTCTTTCTATTTTTTAAAGTGCTTTCATTACTTTAATACAAAAACCAATTTCCACAATGTTGGTGGATGTTTAATAACGTTACAAATGACAATTTTGCATACAAACCAACAAAGTAACTAAATTAGATTTTGTAAAATTCTTGCTTCATCATGATGCAATAGATGTTAACCTAGTGCTGTGCTCATGTGATCATTTTAAACAAAGTGAATGAAACCAGGCATGATGCAAATCATTTGCATATTGTAGATACTGACAGTTGTCATAAGAATTGATCTGCCTCTGTGATCCTAAAATCATATACCTTTAACAGGTTTTAGCTCCAATACTAGTATTGCAGTTAGAATGGAGGAGTGGCTGCTGGTTCTGGAAAGACTCAGTGTAGCAGTATAAGGCAAACCAGAACAGGGAAGTGGGAAGGGGTGGGTGGGAGAACAGGGGGAGGGAAGGGGGCTTATGTGACTTTCGGGGAGTGGGGGACCAGAAAAGGGGAAATCATTTGAAATGTAAATAAAAATATATCGAATAAAATTAAAAAATAAAATAACTAATATTCTAAAAGTTTCCAAATTACATAAAGTATGTTTACCTAGTTTCTAACAAAGAGCACAAAGAGCAGGCTCTGGAATATGAAGTGTTTGGGGCTCCTTACAAGGCTGGAGTTAGAGCATCTTTGGAGCGAGAAAGCATTTTAAACTTCTGACTTCTTGGGGTCATTAGAGAGTTAGGCTGTATTTTCTATCCTTTCATTACTATGGACAACAAGAAGTTTATACCAAAAGGAGCATGCCATGGTTGTCTCCGGAGGAGCCCTGCCAGAGCCTTACAAGAGGCAGGTGCTAACAACCAACTATTGGACTGGTCATGGGGTCCCCAATGGAGGATCTGGAGGATGGTCCAGAAGAGCTGAAGTGGGAAGAAAAATTATTTTGGCCACGCAAATGCCCCAAGACTCCCAGGGACTGAACCATCAACCAAGAGGCACACATGGTTCTAGCCAAAAATGTGGCAGAGGAATGCCTTGTTGGCCATCAGTGGGAGGAATGGTCCTTGGTTAGGTAAAGGCTCAGCAGAAGCCTAAACAAAGGGAAACCGAGGAAGCCGGGAGGAGGGAGTGTGTGGAGTGGAGAGGCAGGGGGAAGGAGGAAGGGGAGGGGTTGGGAGCCTTAGAGGAGGGGGGATATCAGGAAAGGTTTTACCATTGGCAATGTAAATGAAGACGATATTCAATAAATTAAAAAACAAAAAAAGGGACATCAGTCCACTGACAGTGTTAACAAAGAAAAACAAAACTTAGTATTGTATTAGATAATATTGTGTAGAACATCTGAGGTAGAGAAGGAACTAGCACCATCTGTTGTTAATATAAATAACTTTTTTTTAATTTTATTTTTTATTCAATATATTTTTTATTTACATTTCAAATGATTTCCCCTTTTCTAGACCCCCACTCCCCGAAAATCCCATAAGCCCCCTTCCCTCCCCCTGTTTTCCCACCCAAGCCTTCCCACTTCCCTGTTCTGGTTTGCCCTATACTGCTTCACTGAATCTTTCCAGAACAAGGGGCCACTCCTCCGTTCTTCTTGTACCTCATTTCATGTGTGGATTATGTTTTGGGTATTCCAGTTTTCTAAGCTAATATCCACTTCCTCCACTGCTGGTGGGGTTGCAAATTGGTACAACCACTCTGGAAATCAGTCTGGCGGTTCCTCTGAAAACTGGGTACCTCACTTCCAGAAGATCCTGCTATACCACTCCTGGGCATATACCCAGAAAATTCCCCAGCATGTAATAAGGATACATGTTCCACTATGTTCATAGCAGCCCTATTTATAATTGCCAAGTGTTTAAAAGAACCCAGGTATCCCTCAACAGAAGAATGGATGCAAAAAATGTGGTATATAAATACAATGGAGTACTATTCAGCCATTAGAAACAATGAATTCATGAAATTCTTAGGCAAATAGATGGAGCTGAAGAACATCATACTAAGTGAGGTAACCCAGATTCAAAAGATGAATCATGGTATGCACTCACTAATAAGTGGATATTAACCTATAAATAACTTTTTATTCACATTGATAAAATGAATATGCATTATTAATAATGAGAAGACATTCAAACTACTGGTTTTCTGTACTAGACATCTTTGGTAATTTCTAATTGTACTTTTGAATTTGCTCATTTTATATTTCTGTCATAGCCTCTTTGCTTATTGAAATTTTATGAGTGTATTTTGGGAGAACAGAAGAGCCTGTGAAATGGCACTTTGAACAAACACTTGAACAATTTGCAGTTGCCACAATATTTCCATGAATGACAGTAGAGTGCCCAAATGTTTCGCTAAGGATTTGAACAGGTCATGGAGGCTACAGGTTTTGTGATTTCCCTAAGTTGCCACAAATCTGCTTTAACTCTAAGAAGTTACTGAAAAGTACAAGACTACTACAATGATTCTGTCAAAAACTGGAATGTCAAATGAATTATTTTAGGGAAGAAGAGATTATTTGTTGATTTCTAACATACTTTGCAGTGATTTGTCATCATTGGGAGAAATATAGTTTCTGACATTGACTGGGAAAAGGACAGGGTTACTGCTCAGTATCCCACAATGAGCAATAGAGAATTACAGTGTATGAAAGTATTATCTGGCCTCACATGAGAAATATCTTCCTAAGTGATTGCAATGAACATACTTTTTCTTCTTTCTGCATCATAGAGGTGTCTTCTATGAATGTCCAAGCAACACATTGTATAATATTTAATAAGTGTGTCCAAGATGATTAATAAATAATCAACTCAATTAAATTTAATAATGCAGTGGGAAGAATAATCAGTTTAGGAATAAACTGGATTTGTATCTTAGATCAGTAATTGATTATGTTGCCTTGATCAAGTTACTTAACATTTCAAATTAAGTTAAAACAGTTTTATGCCAAAATAAGGCAATCATTCTCAACATTTAAACTTCTATGTAGAATCAACCACATTAAGATTTTAGTATAATAGGTCCTTTTAAGATTTATTCTCTGTGTCTTCTACACTTCTACTAATTTCTAAAGAATGAAAAGATACCTTTAAATATTTGAGTCCTGCATTGTATAGTCTACAAAGATACTTTTTATTGGGCATATGTTCTATTTCCATTGTAATGTTCTCTTTTATGAAATCTAGATGAGATGGGCTGCCATTTTCTTTATCCTGGATATTGTTGGTTCAGTCTTACAATAGAAGGGGTACCTGCTTTTGGGTCTATATGCTGTTACCTGATCTTTGTGTACAATAATATAAGTACTAAATGCTCCAGATGGTAACACAGATGCAGAAAGGTTAGGAGATGTAATCAATTGTCATACCAGAGAGGCATTCAATGTGATTTCGAGTTTATTGTGAGTCCCTCCTGACTGAATTAGAATGTCATGTTCTGTGACAGGATAGTAGTAGATTAGATGCTTGCTCTTCCCTGCTCTCTGGGATAAAAGAAAAAAGAGAGAGAGAAATGCAGTGTGAACTGCCTCTCTCCGTGCCTGTGCTTGTCTAATAATGTGTGCTCTTCTTAACTCACAGTTCAAAGTCTTGACGATCATGTCTTGATATCTGTTCTGTGAGCTGAGGAAATGAATCACAATATTATCAGAAAATGCCAGAAAGTCCTGTGCACAGAACAAACTGAAGAGAGGCTGAAGTTTCCAATTCTGAAGGAGCCAGCTTAACGTTGCCTTCAGTTTGTGCAGGAAAAATAGTAAGCAGAAAGTACTGCTAGGAAAGAGGCTGTAGATGTTCCTTCTGTAATATGGCCTGACTTCTGGAAATTTGACAAATTCTAACTTGAGAAAAGTTGGTTTAAAAAGTTTTCCCCACACAGGTAAGAAAGATCAATGGGTTACTTAGTTGGACAAAGTTTTAAAGCATGTATGTTTTTGAAAATGATTAATCCTTTAACAAGTCTAGGTTAGGAAAATTCATTTCAACAATTATACTTTTGACCTGAACCATGATTGTCCACCATTGTGTGACTGATTGACTCTTTCAGTGACATTTAAAAATTCTGGCAGAAAATGTTTTGAAAAGGAACTTATATTAGTTTTTAGGAAGATAAATACAAAAAAAGGAAGCTTGATTTTGAAATTGGTTTTATAAAGTATTTCACTTGACATCACAGTGTGGTAATTGGAAGTTAAACTACGAAGTAGAAATACTATCAGACTTCAAGATGGGTCTTGTGGGCATCCAGAGAAGTTGAACTCAAGCAGAATGTTCAAATTTGATGAACTCTTTTGAACTCTTGCAACTTTTACATCACACTTAAGTGAGTGTGTAGGGAAAAGATAAGCAGTTGTTTACCTAGCAGTATGTTAGCTGATACTGTTAACTAATCCTTCATGAAATCCTCTTCCATGAAGAGAATTTGTAGGTTAGCAGGTATTTATAATAATATCTGTTGCTTTGCATGATATGTTCAAATGGTTTTTGCAACAATTTCTTTATAATATCACGTTTAAATTTTTAAAAAATCTGGAAGTGCAAAGGCATGAAGACTTGAAATTGTCTTCCTTGGTTTGCTTGAGTTTACAGAATATATTTTCATCTTTTAGTCATAGTTCTGTTTTTAAATAACTCTGTTCTGCTCCATGAGAGACATTTCGGTTCTAAATGTATGCAACCAAATTATCTCTTAACCCTCATTTTCAAACTGCAGTTCAATCAGGATACTCCAGATGGCACACAATGATGATAAAATTATGCATATGTTACATTGAAGGACTGAATATGCAAACAGAAGGAGCTGGTTAACTAAGGCTTTCAAATTGCCTTCAGGACTTTACCATTCTCCCACATAATGAAAAAAATACAGATAATGGTTTGCTTGGTTTTAGGATTTGGCATTTTTTTTAATATGGCAAATGAAATGCAATTACAATATGTAACAATCCATCCAAAAGTTTGCCAGTGTCAATATAAAAGCAAATGTTTCCCTAACAAATCAGTAGACAAGGGATGCATTGTCTACTGTTCATAACCAATGTTTTTTGGATTGCACCATGCTCTTGAGAAGATAAGTGAATAGAGACACAATCAAAACTGATAGTGTTCACACAAGTAGTGCTTTTTTTTTCTCTAAATGTATGAATGGGAATAAGGTTATTCACTTTCATTTGCGTAACTTTTAGAAAAAAACTGAAAATAATGTAAGGGATAAGTAGAAGAAAAAGAAAAGGAAACAATGAAATAATTTAGCCATAATTATTAAACAATTACGGACTCTTCTACAGCTGAAGAACTCTTTTACATCTCCATAGCTCTGTATTGGGAAAGCTACTAATTGGACACTATTTTTTGGAAATGAGGATAGTTAAGAAAGTGATATATTAGTCAATATATGATTACGTTGTTGTCCTCAGGAATAAAATGTTTTTTCTCCAGTAAAAATCCTTAGTTTTACTCAAGCTGAAATAAGAGTATAAGAGTTATATAGTTTTAAAAGATTAAACATTTGAAATGTAAATGAAGAATATATCTAATAAAAATGTAAAACAAAATCAAAGATTAAACAAAATTGATACTCGCTCATTCAGGAAATATTCTATAAAAAGGCCACTATTGTATATTAATAATCTTGGTTTCAGTAAAACCAGGATAATATATATCTGTACATGCACATGAACACACACATACACAAACACACACACACACACACATACACACACACACACACACACACACACATCTCTCCCTTCTCACCATCTATTTCAAAGTTATTCATTATAAATGTTTAGTCAGAGTGGGTAGCTTTGTATAAATCGGTGACACATTTTTTTTGGAGACCTTAATTGAAGAAGTCCTTATGAATATGGGAAATTGAGTAATCATTCTCCCTACTCTTTCGTGCATCAATTTTGATGAACATTTCATGCTAAAGGAATTTCCAAAGTAAAACAATTCAGAAACCATGAATAGTAATTGAGTCCTTTGGTTCTCTTCTAAACTTAAAATCATTATTCTCCATTGAAAGCAGACAAATCACGTTTCCGTACGGCACAGTGCTCTGTCATTTTACTGAGTTTTGTTGATGGTTGTTTCCAGTGAGCTGGGCTGGAATATTAAGCTCTCTGCTTCTTCTACTCTCTCTTGCTGTGCTGGGAACATTTAGGGTCTGTTTGAAATGAGCAAAAAGCAATTCTGTTTTTCATAAAAAAACTAACTTGTAAGCTGGTGTGACTGTCTAGTATTTATTTTGTGAAAGGATGTGCCACTTTCCAGCCTTTGAAACTCTGGCAACTGGCTTGCTGAAAGTCAGCTTAAATGTACCGTCGTGCATAAACAATCAAGTGTAAAACACAATAAAGTCTCCTTTTCTGGGTTTGCTGTTCATGCCAAACATATCAGTTCAATCCACTAGTACATGCAGAGGTAGATGGTTTTTGTCAGAAACTAATTTCAAGTGTCATGTAAAAGCCAAAGAATAACAGAAGTTTATCATGGTAAAATACTGTTTTTAATACTTAAAATGGCCTGTAGCATTTGTAAAAAATGTAGCTATCACTGTCTTCACAGGTTGATGCAACCAATTCCTCCATGCTGATGCTTTATGGGAGAGCAGAGAAGCCATCTTCCAGCATGGGTTGTATTGTGATGCACGGTGATCATTGTATGTTTGGAATCTTATAATCATATATTCCTTTTGTCTCATGAGAAGAGTTTATGTAGTTCAATTTTAAGATATATTTATTCTATGCATAGGAGCACACCACCATTGCTCTCTTTAGACACACTAGAAGAGGACATCAGACCCCATTACAGATGGTTGTGAGCCACCATGTGGTTGCTGGGAATTGCACTCAGGACCTCTAGAAGAGCAGTTAGTGCCCTTAACCACTGAGCCATCTCTCCAGCCCAGTTTATGTAGTCCTTAAACATTAAACATTAAACACAGTGCTTTAATGCAAAGATTGCAATTCCTTCCTTCCTTCCTTTCTTCCTTCCTTCCTTCCTTCCTTCCTTCCTTCCTTCCTTCCTTCCTTCCTTCCTTCCTTCCTTTTTCTTTCTTTCTTTCTTAGACAGGCTTTCTCTGTATAGCCCTGGCTGTCCTGGAACTCACTCTGAGAACCTGGCTGGCCTCAAACTCAGAAATCTGCCTGCCTCTGCCTCCCAAGTGCTGGAAGTAAAGGCATATGCCACCACTGCCTGGCAAGATTGCCATTTCTATTGGAAGCTGTATGTTGCAGTGATCTTAGACTTGCTTTTGTGAAAGGTCCTTACCCAAAATCTGTGCCTCTTACTTTTATCTTCCCACAACTAAGATTCCACAGTAACTATTTCTCATAGACATATTATGTATTTCAGTCATGTATTGATACTTACTTAAAACATTTCCAGAGAAATTACAATTTTTTACAGTGAGTAGATATTGTAGTCACAATTGGATAAGAGGAAGTAACAGCTCTGAAATATTGTCGTTCTTAAACCTCTCTTGTCTCTTTTATCTTTCCTAGACTTTTCTCCCTATCTCCTGTCTTCCCCTGCTCACTCCATTTCCTGTTTACTATTGTTCTTCCCTCTTTTCTTTCTTCTGACCCTCTCATTTTTCTTCAGTTCTTTTCCTTCTTTTTGTAATACTTATTCTAGGAATGTGAGTCTAAATGAAATATTCCGGACAAAGGAGTACATAAGATAATATATGAATGTTGTATAATAATTTTTAAAATTTGCTTGTATTATTTTTGTTTATTGTGTAGTTTGTGTGTCTACATGAGTGAAAACCACACATTTGCCACTTCTGGACCTGAATTAATATGTAGCTATGAGCTGCCTGACTTGACATTGGGAACAAGACCCTCTGTCCTATGGAAAGACTCCTGTAACTGCTGCAGCATCTCTCCAGCCCCAGCATAAATATTTTAAACAACATTCAGGAGCAGAGTAATAATATAAATCTCATGCAACATGGTTCCAACATCAAGTTACATACTTCATATAGTACACAAAAAACAGGAACAGCAACATTGACAAAATAATCGCTATGTTTTCTGATGCTGGAAGAAAAAGAGGCTGTTATATTTGCTGAGAGATTGCATGAGGGCCTCTCTGAGACATCCTAATAAATCTGTAAGGTGTATTTGACCATTAAGGAGTTATACTTAAGTTGGTGAATGTAGAGTTGGATCCCTCAAGCAACATGTGAATCTCCAATAAAATAAAAACATGACAGATGTGTCTAGTGATTTCAGTTGAAGGCATAATTCTGAACTATATAAAGAAAGTAGAAACAACTGGGGACTTATCTTGCCATTATTCTTCATTATTAAGTAATAAAGAATATAAGCAGAAGCTTAAAAAATTATACTATTCACACCAGGTAAGTTTTTGATAAATCTGTAGTTCATAATGAAGTTGTCAGATAAAATACTTGATACAAATTTAAATCTAAATGCTATCAAAACAGTGTAATTTCAACCATATTTTTGAGAAATTCTAAAAGTTATCATTATGTGCCAGATATTAAATTTTAATTGTACCTAATGATTTTTCTTTACTAAATCTTTGGAGTTCAAATCTATAACAATCTTTGAACTGAGAGTCTGAAGAGTGGATGGGTGCAAAACTTGGCTTCTCTTATATAGTTCTTATAAATTTCATTCCAACCTGTGATCCATACAAAATACATCCCAGGCTATTCACTAACTATAATACCTGATGAGATAGCTAAGGGGCAATGGTGGTGGTTTTGAATGTAAATATATTCAAGAAAGAGATTTTTAAAACGGGTTAACAGGACATAATAAAGGCACTTAGCAATAAGTCTCAAAAAGTGTTGAAATAATTTAGCTGCCTTATGCTAATTAAGATAATATCAAGGGACTTACTGTATATTGGACTGAATATCAAATGAAGTGGACAGAACTAGCAGGGCGCTTAAGCTTTTTCTTGGTAATACTTCCTAGTTTCTCCTGTTTACTTTTTAACATGCTTTTGTTCGGGAGGCTGGGTAGAAAGTTCCATTTTGAAATGCTATGTTTTTCTGTGAACTTATTCTAGTCTTTGAGAAAGGTGACATAGTATAAAACGGATGAAAGAAAACTTGCCTGCTATAGTCTAAATACCCCGCCAATGCTCTAAACCAGATATTTCTACTTTTTATAGAAGAAGACAAGAAACAGAAAGGTTATCATACACCCAAGATCACAGATCCAGAAAATACTGGCACTGGGATTAGAATCCAATGTGTCCAGAGTATGAACATTCTTAACTATAGCTTAACTACGTTTAGGACAAAACTGAATCACAATTACATTACAATGGCTTGAACTACAGTGTTTAAAAGTTTAAGGGATTATTTTGGACATGGTTTTGCAATTCTTTGATGTATCCCAAATTTAAATTCTAAAACTGAAATGCACTGTTCCTAGAATTTAAACAAGAGCCTAACATGTGTTTTGTGAAACACTGAGGCTTAGACATTGCACGTGAGCACCAATAGGTACCATCATTCATAATCTACTCATCAGTTACCTTATTTAAACTATGCAGGTGCTTATGCTAAGTGCCCTCCTGTGATATTGTAGAAACCACAATTGAGGCAAAGAACAGACCCCTCCAAATGCAAAGCTTCTTTTGTGTTTGTGGAACGCGGAGAGCTATATGAAGATGAAATACCAATATAGCTCTCTTGGAAACATAAATGTAGACTTCTCCATCCATTCACCTACTCGGGAGATAATTACTAGGAAAACGTGGCTTTTATCCTTAGTGAGAGGGAATATGAATTCAAAAACAGGTGGATTGACTTTTTTTTAAAAAAAGAAAATTACTGAATTCATACATTCTTAAGAACATCGAAGTTAGATGAAGTTAAGTTAAAATTAGTTAAAATGCAAACCCTGGCCTGCTTTTACAATCAATTTTTCAAAGTACTATGAGCAGGACTTTAGAATTTAAAGATTGCAATTCAAATGAATATTAATGCTCAAGTGTGGTGAGCATAGAGGAAGCTGACCTTGGACCTCACACAGTGTACAAAGTAGCTGCTTAGCTGGGAAAACCAATTTTTCACCTTTTTTGTCAAAAATAGGAGACACTCCACTATAGGCTGGATTCTGTGCCTTGTAGAGGTCAAATCAGTGTCTGCTTGAAAAATTCATGATCCAGAAAGGTAATTTTTAATGAATATTTATGAGCGATGTCCTTTCTTATCAGAGCTGTGCAAGTTTTCTGAAGCTTGCCACAAAGACTGGCTTGTGATTTTTAGCAAAAACCTGTGAATCAAAACGAGGGAAATGGACTTGATACGCTCTCGTCTGACTCATTTTGGCTGCTTCTGTAATGCATCATCACCGCATATGAAATAGCGCTCTTCAACGCTGCGCCTATCGCTGCTGCTGCAGCATTCTTTCTGTTGCTTTTTGGGTTCAAATACTGACACAAAGGACCATTTAAAAGACATTATCTTATTTCTATACTTTTTCTTCAAAATATCTCTTCCTATAAGGTTGCTAATGACCTAGACCAAATGATTATAGACAGCTTTCTTCTTCTTCTGTGGAAAACGGAGCACTCACATCCCGTATGTAACACCAGGAAGCTGAGGATGTTGAACCGAGTTTACAGCCAAAGCTTGAATGCTCAGATTTCCCACACTATCTGCTGAGCAGTGTGCGCCAGGAGGAGGGTGCCTCATGAGCCCTTCATGTATTCAAACGCATATGCGCACTAAAATATCCGTTTTCACATATAAAGCAATGCTTTAGCTTTTGACAAATTTAAATATCATTGGATAATATTAAAATATCTTTTACGGTATGTATGCTCTAATAAATTATGGAAACAAACTACAGAACAGAACATTGGGCTTAACTGTAAAACATGTAAATGTTTTAACTTTCACTCTCTGCTATTTTATATTCTGAAAAGCCTTCATCATACAACATTACTTCTTTACTACTTATGGATTTTCCCCTCAAGGTAGCATGTAATAGACACATTATCACAGTATTAGTCTTCATGAGGTTTTATAAAGCTTTGTACTGATGAATTATGATGACAACCTATTTATCATTATAAACATTAGAAGAAAGCACAGTAAAATGGGGATTGTACTTTACAGTACAATCAAACTCTTCACAATGGTTATTTTTAACATGGAATAAACTTGTAATCGGAATCTGACTAATATCAGATATAAGCGCTCCTAATTTCAAATATCCATTACTTTTTACTAATTTGATGCATTGTAACTTAATGTCAAAATGTTTCTCTGTGTTATTTGTGATATGTGTGTACATAGATATATGTATGTATATGTATGTATATATATGTATAGGTATATCTGTCAATAATAAAAATTACTTTAATTCATGTTTCCATGTGCATGAATCCTCTATGGCTGGGCTTCTGAAATACAATATTAGTAGTAATTCATAAAATAATGGCTTATACGCACACATGTGATCTTTTTGAAAGTTTGAGATATTGCAGACACTGTATTACCATCCTTAACCCTATTTTAATTATTATTTTAGGTGGTGCCTAAACCAGAGAATATCTGAAGAAGATAATACTGCAAATTCAAATATCTACTTGCTTCAATTGCAGTGGTTGTTATATATATATGGTATTTACTTTGAGAAGGGTAACATGGCTTCAAATTTTCGATTTTTGACTACCAGAAAGTTAAATGATAAGTAACAATTGTGAATATTTTTGGAGTGGGGTAGAATAATTTGATACTTGTATAAATATCTTTATACTTAATACTGAGAATATCTGGATCACATATGAAATTTAATTTCTCTATCCCTGTCATTAAAAGGAAGCAGAAACAGTTAATACTTCGATGAATCTTCTCAACTCGGGCTTGTGCTCACTCTTCCTCGTCCTGTCACTGTCTTTTTTTCTATTTCTTTTATTGCATATATTCTTTATTTACATTTCAAATGATTTCCCCTTTCCTGTCTCCCCCACCAGAAAGTCCCATAAACCATCTCCCCACCCCCTTTCCCCAATCAACTCCCTCCTGCATCCCTGTCCAGGTATTCCCCTACAGTGATGCATTGAGCCTTTCCAGGACCAGGGGCCTCTCCTCCCTTTGATGTTCAACAAGGCCATCCTCTGTTGCATATGCATCTGGAGCCATGGGTAACACCATGTGCACTCTCTGGTTGATGTCTTTGTCCCTGGGAGCTCTGAGAGTACTGGGTGGCTCATATCATTGTTCTTTCTATGGAGCTGCAAACCCCTTCAGCTCCTTGGATCCTTTCTCTAGCTTCCCCATTGGGGATTCTGTGCTCAGTTCAATGTCTGGCTGTGAGTGTCCCCCTCTGTATTTGTCATGCATTAGCAGAGCCTCCCAGGAGACAGCTATATCTGCTTCCAGTCAGCAAGTACTTATGGGTAGCAGTAGTAGTGGCTTGGTTTTGTAACTGTTTATGGAATCGACTACTAGGTAGTATTGTCCCTGGATGGTCTTTCCCTCAGACTCTGCTCCATACTTTGTCTCTGTATCTCCTTCTCTGGGTATTTTGTTCCCCCTTCTAAGAAGAACCAGAGTATCTGTACTTTGTTCTTCCTTCTTCTTTTTTTCTTTTTTTTCCTTTATTGATATATTTTTTATTTACATTTCAAATGATTTTCCCTTTTCTGGGTTCCCACTCCCCGCAAGTCCCATAAGCCCTCTTCCCTCCCCCTGTTCCTCCATCTACCCCTTCCCACTTCCCTATTCCGGTATTCCCCTATACTGTTGCACTGAGTCTTTCCAGAACCAGGGGCCACTCCTCCATTCTTTTTGGACCTCATTTAATATGTGGATTATGTCGGGTATTCAAAGTTTCTAGGCTAATATCCACTTATCAGTGAGTGCATGCCACGATTGATCTTTTGAGACTGTGTTACCTCACTTAGTATGATGTTGTCCAGCTTCATCCATTTGTCTAAGAATTTCATGAATTCATTGTTTCTAGTGGCTGAATAGTACTCCATTGTGTAGATATACCACATTTTTTGTATCCATTCCTCCGTTGAGGGACACCTGGGTTCTTTCCAGCTTCTGGCTACTACAAATAGGGCTGCTATAAACATAGTGGAGCATGTGTCCTTATTGCATGCTGAAGAATTCTCTGGGTATATGCCCAGGAGTGGTATGGCAGGGTCATCAGGAAGTGTCACGCCCAGTTTTCTGAGGAACCGCCAGACTGATTTCCAAATTGGTTGCACTATCTTGCAATCCCACCAGCAGTGGAGGAGTGTTCCTCTTTCTCTACATCCTTGACAACACCTGCTATCTCCTGATTTTTTGACCTTAGCCATTCTGATTGGTGTGAGGTGAAATCTCAGGGTTGTTTTGATTTGCATTTCCCTAATGTTTAATGATGTTGAACATTTCTTAAGGTGTTTGCAGACCTCCGAAGTTCAGCATAAAGTATCTTGGGGTGACTCTAACCAAACAAGTGAAAGACCTATATGACACGAACTTCAGATCTCTGAAGAAGAAAATCAAAGAAGATCTCAGAAAATAGAAAAATCTTCCATGCTCATGGATTGGCAGGATTAATATAGTTAAAATGGCCATCTTGCCAAAGGCAATCTACAGATTCAATGCTATCCCCATAAAAATCCCAACCCAGTTTTCATAGAGCTAGAAAGAGCAATTCTCAAATTCATCTGGAATAATAAAAAACCCAGGATAGCTAAAACTATTCTCAACAGTAAAAGAACTTCAGGGGGATTCAGTATCCCACACCTCAAACTTTACTACAGACCAATAGTGATAAAAACTGCATGGTATTGTTACAATGTCAGGCAAGTGGATAAATGGAATAGGATTGAAGACCCAGAAATGAACCCACTCACCTATGGTCACTTGATCTTCGACAAAGGAGCTGAAAGCATTCAGTGGAAAAAAGACAGTCTTTTCAACAAATGGTGCTGGTTCAATTGGAGGTCAGCATGCAGAAGAACGGGAAATGATCCATTCTTATCTCCTTGTACTAAGCTCAACTCCATATGGATCAAGGACCTCCACATAAAACCTGACACACTGAAACTAATAGAAACAAAACTGGGGAAGACCCTTGAGGACATGGGCACAGGGGAAAAGTTCCTGAATAGAAGAACACCAATAGCTTATGCTCTAAGATCAAGAATTGACAAATGGGACCTCATAAAACTACAAAGTTTCTGTAAGGCAAAGGACACTGTCAAAAGGACAAAACGTCAACCAACAGATTGGGAAAGGATCTTCACCAACCCTAAATCTGACAGAGGGCTAATATCTAATATATACAAAGAACTCAAGAAGGTAGAACCCAGAGAACCAAATAACCCCATTAAAAAGTGGGCTATGGAGTTCTTCCTTCTTCTTGAGCATCATTTGATATGCGAATTATGTCTTGGGTATTCCAAACTTCTGGTCTAATATCTACTTATCAGTGAGTACATACCATCTTTTTTCTTTTGTGATTGGGTTACCTCCACTTAGGATGATATTTTCCATCCATTAGCATAAGAATTTCATGAATTCATTGTTCTTAATAGCTGTTACTGTTTATTTAGATCATCAGGACATTTTGCAGCCTATCAGACCATTTTTCTGTACTGATGATATCGTGTATATAGACCATATCTACAAAAGTCTGTAAGTACATTGTAGGCATTTCTGAGGCATATACTGTCCATTGCAAATGAAATTGAAATGATTTAGTGTCAGGGCAGTTTTGCATTATGTAACATATTGGAATGTTTCCTGAAAAATGCACCATGCAAGAGTGTCTCCTACACACTTCCACCCACTATCAATGTAGCATGATACCTCATATCTGTGTTTAGATTAGAAAATTCTATAGGTAAAAGATTTTTTCCCTCTGTCTACTGATTGATATGGAAGCAGAGTGGTTTGAAAGGATTCACGAAGTTCTGGGGCACAGTACTAGCAGGGTTTCTATATATTCTGTTTATCTGAAAAGATGCACCCCCTACCCATGGAATTAGATATATTGGTGAGACATGTTGTTTTTATAGATTTTATGACTAGTTCTATAGGACTGTAGTTATTTATTCTCTAGTTTGATGAATAAACACTATTCACCATTTGAAAAACAGCTTCTAGTATAATGGAGTCTGGGAAGAACATTGTGCTAACTATAAGACTCAGGATTATAATATAGCTAAAAATGCCTTTTACAACTGGTAGTTATCAGGATAGCATGGAATAAGTCTGGGCTGCCTAGCCAGCAGTCCACTGTTAAAAGCAAGTGATACAAATAGCATAGTGGTTACTTGTATATGTAAACCAAATGTAGATTAAAGTTTTGTTTCCCATATAACTGGTTATACATTTCTTGGTGTTACTGAAAACAGTATTCCTAAAAAGATGAAAAATTGCATTGATGCTCAGTAAAGAAAATCAATCTCTCAAAAGTGTAGACAAGCATTATCCAATTTATTGACGGTCATTACTCACTCAAAAGATGAAGCAATGGCGTTCTGTTCTTGCCTATTATATCTGTTCCATCCTGTCTTCTTACAGTCACACTCCTAGGTCACCAGTTTTCAGACTTGAATCAGGAGTTTGGAGTGAGTGGTATCATTGGTTTTCCTTCTTCTCCAGTTTGCAAAAAGCAGACGAGTGGATTTCTCAACCTTTCTCAACCTTCTCAAACTTTGCATGGTATGACTCTCATAAGGCACCATCTCCAGGTCTATGTATCTATCTTCAAGACTTTCAGTTTCTTTGTAGAACACTGGCTAATACTAGCTTGAGGTAGCCAATAGTCATTAGTAAACACGTGGTCCATCCTGACTTTAACTCATTGGTTACTGCTCTTTTTTGAATATCTTTTAGCACAGAGTTCTGAACCTATAAAATATCCCTTATGACCAGGAGATGCATGTGAGAAATAGAGGAATTTTGCTTAAAGATGACTGATATCCATTTGTAGTTGAGAACTGAAAATGTAGTTGTTTTGCTCCAGAACCAAATTCATGACTATACCTCAAAGAGTTGTTACACATGTCAATTCTCCCAAAGAGGAGTGATTCAAGAACTCTACCTGAGTAGATATTATAGTATAAACTGTTGTTGGAAGTAACAATGTCTAGTAAAGTGTGAGTCACCCAGGAGATTATAGTTAATTTGGTCAGGGACTCAGAAGCAAAAGGTAGGAACCATGAGATCTTTAGAAAAATTGAACTTTAAACACCCAAATAAACTAAAATCTTTGAACTATTAGATACGAGTAAGAGTCTATCATTGACCAGCATGATCAATGTGTAAATATAGTAGCTATGGAAATAGGTTATAGTTTGTGTAAGAAACCAATAACATGGGCCCTGAATAATAATGCCTTACTTATCTCTGTCTTATATCTATGTTCAATTTTATACCAATGCTGATCCATCTGTTGCCATCAACCTTTTGATCACCAATCACTACTTTAAAAATGTTTCTATTGAACCCCTTGCTCCAAAGAAATGAATATGCCTTCTTTTATTGCTACAGAAGCATAGTTTATTATGAATTTATCATTCCTGCCTATAGCTAATGGCTACTTTTGTTTGAATGAAACTTGTATAACTAAAGATTCCAAATCAAGAAAATCTACACACCTGTTCTCTTGGTATTGCCTTATGTTTTTAAATTTTTTATTGGATATTTTATTTATTTACATTTCAAATGTTATCCCTTTTCCTGCTTTCCACTCTGCAAATCTGCTGTCCCAATCCACCCCTGCTTTATTAGGGTGCTCACCCACCCACCCACCAACTCCTACCTCACCACCCTAACATTTCCCTAGACTGGGGAATCCATCCTTCACAGGACCAAGGACCTCTCTTCACACTGATGCCAGATAATGCCATCCTCTGGTTGCTTCTCAGCCATTCAATATTCCTCAGTTGTCAATATAGACAGGTGAAGCCATGGTTCCCTCCATGTGAAGTCTTTGGTTGGTTGTTTAGTCCCAGGGAATACTGGGTGAGGGGGGCTGATTAGTTGATAAGGCTGCTATGAACATAGACGAGCATGTGTCCTTGTTATATTTTGGGGCATCTTTTGGGTATATGCCCAGGAGTAGTATAGCTGTGTTCTCATGTAGTACTAAGTCCAATTTTCTGAGGAACCCGACTGATTTCCAGGTTAGTTGTACCAGATTGTAATCCCACCAACAATGGAGGAGTGTTCTTTCTCCACATCCTCTCTAGCATCTGCTGTCATCAGAGTTTTTTATATTAGTCATTCTGACTGGTGTATAGTGGAATATCAGTGTTGTTTTGATTTGCATTTCCCTAATGATTAAGGATGTTGAACATGTCTTTAGTTGCTTCTCAGCCATTCAATATTCCTCAGTTGTCAATTTTAAATAGGGTTATTTGATTCTCTGGAGTCTAAGTTCTTGAGATCTTTGTATATATTGGATATTAGTCCTCTGTCAAATGTAGGATTGGTAAAGATCTTTTCCCAATCTGTTGGTTACCATTTTGTCCTAGTGACAATGTCCTTTGCTTTACAGAAACTTTGCAATTGTAAGAAGTCCCATTTCTCTACTGTTGATCTTAGAGCATAATACATTGGTGTTCTGTTCAGGAAATTTCCCCCTTTGCCCATGTGTTTGAGGCTCTTCCCCACTTTCTCTTCTATTAGTTTTAATGTATCTGGTTTATGTAGAGGTCCTTGATCTAATTGGACTTGAGCTTTGTTCAAGGAGAATGGACCAATTTGCATTTTTCTACATTTGACCACCAGTTGAACCAGCACCATTTGTTGAAAAATGCTGACTTTTCCCTCACTGGATGGTTTTAGCTTCTTTGTTAACGATCAAGTGACTATAGATGTGTGAGTTCATTTCTGGGTCTTCAATTCTATTCCACTAATATACCTGTCTGTCTCTGTACTAATATCTTGCAGTTTTTTAAATCAGTATTGCTTTGTAGTACAGCTTGAGGTCAGGGATGGTGACTCTCCCAGAAGTTCTTTTATTGTTGAGAATTGTTTTTGCAGTCCTGGGTTTTTGTTATTTTAAATGAATTTGAAAATTTTTCTTTCTAACTCTATGAGAATTGAGTTGGAATGTTGATTGGGATTGCATTGAATCTGTAGTTTGCTTTCAGCAAGATGGCCACTTATACTAGATTATCCTGCCAATCCTCACAATCTCACGAGTGTGAGAGGTCTTTCCATCTTCTGAGATATTTTTAATTCCTTTCTTCAGAGATTTGAAATTCTTTTTAATAAATATCTAGATAAGAAATTCTACATGTTTATTTTTCTTGGACCCAACAAATTATATCACAAATCTTGCAGCATGTTGGACCATCCCCACATGAAGACTTATTAGAATTTTCAAAACCCATTCCTTAATATGGATTTCATTGCAGAGTAGATCTACTCATCATAACATAGTCTGAAGTATCCAGAGGCTTTTCATTTTATAGAGCACAAACTAGTGAGTATAGCTGTTATGAATGATTATATGAAACAAGAGTTTCTAAAATATCTATCTTTTAAAAAGAGATTCCCTTTTCAGGAATCAGAGGATAACTTTAAGAATGTCCTGTTAACTACAATTCTCAAGGAAATGCTTTGAAAAATCTGTGCTTTCACTCACTGCAATATTTGACTCTGATTTTAGAAATCTTGATGCTCAGTCTAAAAGTCCATAGGAGAAGAGAGAAGCCCCATTTTGGCTTTAAGCTCTGTCTGCCAGATCACTGCAAACACATTTCAAGAGACTAGCAGGAAAGAAATGGAGTCACCATACTTGGCGGGGTCGGTAATCATGAACTCAAGAGAAGCTGGAAATAGTGTTTTAGTGAATAGAAGATTAGCAATGGCTCCCAGATGACCCATTTGTTATATCTTTTTATGATTTACTCAAATTTGATATTAATTTAACAGAAACTACAGCTTTGTCTAGAAAAATACCTGGTGACTATGGGCACAGAGTCCTCAATAGTAAGAACCTGCATGATCCCCATATAATAAGCCTTCTAGGGTTTCTGAGGTTCAAGCAGATATTAGGGAGACTCTCTGGTGCTTAGTAGAGGTAGAATATTTACAGAGTAGTTACACTCTTTAGAACATCTGTAGTAATAAGATTGTAATTTTCATTAGAAGGTATTTATTTATGATTATTAGCTTGTTGGGGAGGAAAGCATATGTGTGAAGATCACAGGACAACTGTAAAGGTTTAATTGTCTTTTTTACTTTTATGTGAATTCCTCAGATCCAACTCAGGAATCCAGGTTTCTAGAAGAACCTTTACATACTGGGCCTGATTTTAGTTCTTCCTGATTACAGGTTTTCCATCAACATTTCTTATATTCATCTTCCACAGAAACAAAAATGTCACACAGAATCCTAGTTGAGATATTTACAGATATAGTGAACTTTTAAAAACAAATTTAATTAACATTTAGTCATTATGTAAAATGTTGTGTCACAATATGGCATTTTCATGAACTTTCGTCATTCTGTTTTGCTACTTTCACTGCTTCCTTTCTCCTCAAAACACACACACACACACACACACACACACACACACACACACACACATATACACATAGATGATTGATTATTAGATAGATGACAGATAGATGATATATAGAAGATAGATAAATAACAAATCTAGATATTTTAATGAGAAAAACATTATTCTTGTTTTTCTCAAGTTTTGCTTATTTGGCTTAACATAAGGATTTTTTAGTCCATATACTTTCTTGTAAATTACATGTATTTTTAGGGAAAAAACCCCGATAACTCCATTAAGTGAACACTAAAAACCAAGAAAGATCTGAGCAACATTAGGCATGGAATGTGGGAACTGATGCTGTTTTGCTGATATCAGATCTGCCCACTTGGGATCAAGATTTTCATTTTTCGGCTACCCTTGGGTGTTGTCATCTGATGGCTCACAATGTGTTACTATATAGCCCAGCTTTAATGATAATTAAGCATAGGGTTTTTTTTTTTTAAATGAAAGACAACTTGCCACAAGAAAGAACAACTCAGAAGGGCTATGTTAGACCCTGAGCTTGCTGCCAATATAAGTCCAAAGCCAATTCTATCCCCATCTGTCTTAGTTACTTTACTATTGCCATAGTAATAAGCCATGATAAATCCAACTTACAAAAGAAAGCATTTATTTCGAGACTCACAGTTCCAAAGGGTTAGTTAGAGCCCACAACCAACATGGCAGGAAGCAGGGCAATAGGCAGGCAGGCATGTTGCAGTAGTAGCTGAAAGATTACATTATTATCCATAAGAGGCAGAAAGAGCTGACCTGGAGGTGGAGGAAGTCTTCTTAGCACTTCAAGTCAGCCCCCAGTGACAGAACTCCTTCAACAAGGTCACACCTCTTAATCCTTCCTAAGCAGTTTGACCACTGAGGACTGATCATTGTCCCTATCAGGGTCATATATTTGCCATTCAATCCCCACTTTTTCCTCATATGTATTCTTGTCGTAAACACTTCCAACACAGCTGCTGCTGTTATTCCTTCCAAAGTATATTTGGGATGTAAAGTATCAGTGGATGTTTGTTGCACCCACATTATCTGGATATAATACTCTGTTGGTTAAAATTGTCACCTCAATGAGATCTAGAGTCAACTAAGATATGTGACTCTTAGATATGGACATCTCTGTGAGTGACTTTATAGGCTGGTTAATTGATGTGGCAAGATATACCCTGAGTGTACCTAGCATCGTCCATGAACTGAAATTTTGATCTAAATGAAAAGGAGAGAAGAGACTGAGTACCACTCCTTAGCCCTGTCTGCCTTCCATGGACTCAGTGTCACCAGTGCCTCACATCACAGACAGCATCCTTTTTCAACCATAGTTGAATACTCAAACTATGAGGCAAAATATTCTTCCTTTGAGTAGCTATATTGTCATAGTCATCTATAAAATAACTCTTAAAACTAGCTACCCACTATTTTTTTCCTTAAGTGAATTTATATTAGGTCAATCTAGGAAACTGCTGACACTATAATCCTTTAGGAGGAAATGTTAAGAGAGACATGTCTTCACTCATGCCATCACACTGTCTTTTGTACCTATCCTGTGCCTTGGTTTAGTGCCAGCAACTTCAGTCTTTACATGATGACATATCTTTTGCTCGCAAGGAATCACAGTGGTCAAAGGTTCACTGCTAAGGTCATCTAGACTGGCCAGTTGTCTTTACAAACATACTTGTCCTGACTTAAATGCCATACTTCAATGATGAATATTTTGCCTCAGTATCAGGACCGAGTTTGTGCAACTATCCAAATTAATGTTCAAACTGTTCACAAAAATTTCCATAGGAGCAAGCAGCTCTGGTGTGCTCTTGTTTGCTAGGGGGACTATAGCAAAATAACATAATGTACATTTTGGATTTTTAAAAATGGACCTTGAAAGGTTTGTCTCTCATGAAATGATCCGCAAAATAAAAACATGTCTGGCTTCAGTTAAAGACTAGAGTGATTTAAACATGCATTGAACACTATATTATCTCAGTAATCTCTACAACTTTATTTTTCTATCAGTTAAAAAATTAGAGCTGGCTTTTGACATGGGTCCAAGGGCTAAGTTGCATAGTATATAGCCTGATAGAGTTTAATCTCCAGAGTGTATTTAATGAAAGAAGCACACTGATTACCCTCTAACACATGAGCCAGGGCATGGATAGGCCCATACACAAGCACAAATATAAAACCAGCCAATCATCAATCAATAAAAAAAAAACCAGTATATGTCAGAAAAATATTCCCCAGTCATTTAGATAAGATTAGATATGCCCAGAGTGGTATGCTTATTGATTAAATTAAACATATTTAAAAACTAATGTTGTCCTAGTAGGAGGTGATTCACATTTGTGAATTGGAAATGGCAACAATAGAATGTATTGTTTAAGTTAGCTGCTCATTTTTCTCAAATTTGTGGCATTAAGCTCTAACGTCAACAATCTCGATCTCCACCCCACCTTCCCCACCAGTGAAGCTTCCTTTTGATCAACCTTAACTGGAATCCAAACCTAGCTTTGCATTCTGCCTCTTCCTTGATCTGATTTCTTTGGAAGACTTCCTGATTACCGTGCTGTGGCTTGAATTCTTATCCCTGAGTTCTCAGTCACATATTTCCGCCTCCTTTGTTTATTCTCAAGATGTGTCTCTCTGATAAATTCTGCAAAACTTGCGAAAATGATCGCTGCTGACTTTCCAAAGAGTCACCTGCTCTGACGGCTCAAGGTGATGCATTATCTAATATATAATTTGGAAATTTGCAAATTGATATTTACATATCAACATTATGAGGAAACACTATCTCATGCAGGGCAGAGATCATGTGAGGATTCTGCATAGTGCAGACTTGATAAATATCAAATGACTATATCCAAATTAAAACTGCATTTGCTCACATCCTGAGTCTATAGAGATAGGTGTATTCTTGCAGATGAGGCGTTGACTCATGACCATGAACTTTGACATGTCAGTCACTGATTGAAAACAAATTGTGCATGTCAAATAAGTCCTCATGTAGGTATGAAATTTAACTGTTTCCTGTTAGTAAGTACAAGCAAGGAAGATTCTTTTCAATGCGTGCTGTTAACCTAGTCATTCTTGCTCTTGCTATTGATTACAGTAGTAACTAGCAAGTCAGAAAGTACAATTCATTTATCCTTAAATAGGAATCAGTATATTTATATTTTAATTATGACTTTCCTTACTTAACACTAGAAATAGAGAAAAACTGCTTTGATCTCTGGTTCTGTGTCATAAAGCACTAAAGTGGGAAATGGTACTTCACCTAACTTCAATACCAAAGATGGGACAACAGAAATTTTGATTTGGTTAAAATATTGAGAAGTTGTAAAGGGGAAAAAAAATCTTAAAACATGTACTTGGAAATAACATTGTTTAGCTTTTCATGCATACTATAAACAAACAAATATGGGGGATGTTGGCCACAGGAAATAATCTCATAACCTTAATAGTTTTTATTATGAACAAAACTAGCTATTGAAATATACTTTTCACTCAACTTTTTCACTCATTTTTTTCTTAACTAAAATTTAGCTCTGTATGGTTGTTAAATTACATTTGATTTATTGAATAAGTGATGGAAATGAAGGCATATGTCCAAGGAGAAAAAGACTGATTAAAAACCACCTTCTTGTGGATCTTCTCTTCAGTTAATGATGGCCAGCATCAGTTTGCCCTCTGCTATCCTAAGAGCATTCAGGAAAATGTAGACATGTAATCTATTCTGGGCTAACTTCCCAGGGTAAGATTCTACAGTTTCAAGAAGATTTTTCTTTCAGAGAAAGAAAACTCAGGACAAATGTGAACGTTTTGGAGAGTTTCCAATTCTAAGGTGACTGATACAACTTTAAGAACATCTTTTGAAGTAAGTATTCTTGACAGAAAAGCCTTATAAATCTTTGAGACCATTACTATTTCTTTGATTTAACAAAAGAAATCCTTAAAGAGTCTATGAAATATGATTTTAAATATTGAGATGAAGAAAACAATCAATCTAAATGTCACTCACAATAACAAAAATATGACATATTTGTATATGTAGTAACAATACAGTAAAGACTAAAATATCCGACATTTTCACAACTCATCTTCCAAATATGTTTTTTTTTTCTTCATCAAACTGAAGCAATCTGATTTCTTGGAGTAGAGATGTAGCATATCATCATCATGAATACTATTAAAAGTCAACTTAGGTATTTTCAATAATGGCAGATAATTTTCTGGATTTTGTAATAGAATAAAGCATATTTCAAATAGCTTGTAATCCTGAGAAGGGATATTTTCTTAAAATACTTATTAAACAGTTCTGATATTTTAAAGCTCAGAAATGTAGTAGGTTATACCAACTAAATATCACAAACCTTGTTTGTTTAACATCTGTAGGTATCACATATATCATTTGTAACAAAATATGAATTCTAGATGTATAGATATCTGTCTTTCTAATAAATGAATACCAACATAGAATTTGAATTTCCCATCATGTTTTTTTTTTTTTCAAGACAGAGTTTTATTATGTAGACCAGGCTAGCCTGAAAGACACTACATTGCCCAGCGTTGCCTCAGGTTCAGCTTTCTTCTCCCCTGCCAAACTAAATTGCTGGGTTTACAGGCCTATACCTTCAACCTTGTTTTTATTGCCACTTTTATCTGCATTCTATCCCTCAACATATTTATTTCCATTCATGTATCTTTTAAAGATTGTTGTTTATTTTTTCACTTTATTTTTTATTAAAACAAATAGAATTTAAAATTATCAATGAGCAATTTAAAAAAATTTTAAACTGATAAAATTCCCAGAAAATATGTAATGTGTTAAAATTGTTGTTTCTCTTGTTTTCTTTTCCTCTCTCATTTTTTCTCTTCCTCATGCTTCTTATCTCGCTCTAGAAAGGAGTATGAAAAACAGAGAAAACAATAAAATATCAAACCTCACAGTGATTGCTTTTCTTTATAGTGGTGAATGTCAACAAATAATTATTGAGCTTCTACCCCTGTCCTTGGGGGTTGTATGAAGTACAATCAAGTGTGTCACTTAAAGATAGCACTTGATTCATTTTGATTTAGCAGTTTCAGGCCAGAGAGCCCACTCAAGGTTTCAGATGCTCTTCCTATATAAATATTTTTCTATGGGTTAGGATTTAATACATACCAATGTCAGAGGACTAAAACTCCATGGTATACCCCTCCAGAAGGTAATTGTATAAAATAAACATTGAATATGACAATGATAAAAACACTGTCTACATGAATTGATTCTTTAATGGACAAAATAATTAATTGTTTCAAAAATCTGGAGTATGGGTATGCATTTCTATTTTGTATAGATGAAAATTTAACCATTGTTTCCTCTATTGTTTGTAATTTAAATCTTCTCTTACTAAATAAACATCTCCTTTGTTTGCATTTTAATTTGCTATTGAACATGTTGATATATGAAGACAGAGGGAATAAGAATAATAGTAAAACCACATATTCGTTCAATAAGTTCTTTGAAAACATGGAGATCTTTGCTTATCACTGAAGGAAGTGTAGAATTTGTGTTCTTCCTTGGATTAAATAGCTGGCATTCTCTTTTTAGCCAAAGAAATGCACTCATGGGGGCCAGAGAGAATAGAGATATAATATTGAGTCTTCTTCACCCTTTCCAATCATGGGGACAGAAAAAAAGAAAAGTCAGGAAATTGTTTGTTTGGGTATTGCAATCCTCTGTGAAAAGTTATTGAAATAAAGATAATTGAAAAAAAACTATGTGAGTTAAGATTTGGATTAAAAACTATTATTGTCGAAAAATGGGGATGGGAAGATGGCTGACTCAGTAAAATGCTGGTTATTCAGGCAAGAAGACCTGAATTTGATCCAAGAACCTATGTAAACGTGCTGGGCTTAGGGATACTCAGATGAATCAGAAGTTAAGAGCACTTACAGTGTAAGTATAGGCTCTGATTCCAAAATCCCAGAAGCTCCATTAAATGCTGAGTGTAATTACCTATGCCTCTCCTCCTAGTGCTGTGATGGGGGCTGAGTAGAGAAGAGTACTGAGGATACTGATTACCAGCCTAGCTCCAGCCTCACTGAGAGACCCCTGATCAAGGGAAGATGGCAGAAAATGGTGACCTGGGACATTAATACCTCCATTTGGCCTCTTACTTGTATGTACTTGTATGTTACCTGAACTTACATGTACACACAACACACACACACACACACACACACACACACATTCATATTCATTGTCTTAATCCATGTTCTATTGTTGTTATAAAGAGGCACTATGACCACACTAACTCTTATAGAGGAAAGTGTTTGACGGCACCTTGTTTATGGTTTCAGGGGTTCAGTCTATCATGGTCATGATTCAAAGCATGATGACACACAGGTAGACATGGCCTGGAGAAGTGACTGAGAGTTCTGTGCCCAGATTTGTACAGAGCCATATTGGTGCAGTCTTGCACTTGGTCAGAGTTTGACTTTGGTCAAGGTTAACTTCTCCCAGAATGCCAGGATCCTTCTCCACCTAGGGTGGAGCGGAGCACTCGTAGTAAAGGTTAAGTTCATTGTTCCTCCAGGTCTAGGAATTCCTGAATTAAGCAGGTGACCCACCCAGCTGCCGGAGCAGTCAAGACAAGGACCTCCAAGAGAAGCTAGACAACTTCCACCGGAACTCAGCCTGGAGTCTGGGGGGAAGGGTTTGCCCAAACTGTTAAAAGGTCTGGCGCCATTAAAGTTTCCGGCTTTGATCAGTGAACATTGTCTTAGCCGCACTTTCTTTTCGCCCCTCTTCCCTATAACCCCAAAATTCTCTCAACAGGTAACCCGGTTTACATGTGGCTGCTGGCAGCTACATAATTGGCGCCTGAACGTGGGGCGACCTGGTACGAGAGAATTTCCTGAGGTAGCCCTATCCAGCGAAGCTTCGCAGAAAAGGTGGTAAGAAGTAGTATCCGCACGGTAAGCAACATAGAGGTCAAAACTAGCGCTAGTGAATTCGTGTCTATTGTTGTGAGTGTAGGAAGGATACGGTTTTTCAAGCATACTGTGCGGGCCCGGCACAGTGACTGCTTGGGTTGAAAAGATAGGGAAATATGGGGAAGGAATTTGGTAGGCATTTGCCCAAAGCTCGTAAGAGCTGATTTCGGCGAAAAGAAAGGGGTTTTTAAAAATAGGCATATGTCCACAGCTTCTAAGAGCTGTTTAAAGAGGAAAATGGATGCAATTGCTTAACAAGCACGCTTAACTTTCTGTGTATCTTTCCGTGTTTGTCCCGGTGCACCGACGGTCTATGTGTATGTTTATGTCCTCTCTGTGTCTTTGTGTGAATGACTGTTTCATGTTAAAAAGGAAAATTGGTAAGGATTTCATCTGCTGGTAACCTCTTGAGCCAGCCACAGTTTGTGTGGAGATTGATTTAAAGCCACGCCGCGACAGCGCAGCTCACTCAAGAGGCAAGCATGGCTGGGGAAAAAGCTGCTTTTAATAGCCCAGAAGCCTCAAGATTTGAGAAGACTTTGGTTTGGCTTGTGAAATTCATGTAGTCGCTTTATACTTGTTTCTAATTGGTTTTAATGGTATAAGGCTTTACATTTCTTGACTAAAGAGTTATAAATTAATTGGTTATTATTTAAAAGGTATAGTGTTATTAACAAAAGTTAGGTTAAAGCTGGTAGTTTAGGGTAGTCGCCATTTTGAACAACACGTGACATGACGGTTAAGGCTGGTAGTTTAGGGTAGTCGCCATTTTGAACAACACGTGGCATGACGGTTAAGGCTGGTAGTTTAGGGTAGTCGCCATTTTAAACAACACGTGGCAGGACGCAATCCAGGAAATACAGGCCTTTAAGACGCTCCTAAATTGGCATGGTGTTTCATGTGAATCTTGGCCTGGAGATTGTACTTAATGAAGATTAAGATTTAAATTAATGTCTCTTTAATAAGTTACACTGTCATACACTTGAACATAAGAACTGGCAGACAAACCTTGTGCTGTAAATATGTGTTTGCCATTGATTTTAAAGAAATTAGATTGTTTAAAATTGGGATTTGCTTCCAAAATTACAATTGTGCTCTAATATTGCAAGAAAACATTGAGTTACAATAAAAATCAGTGTGTCATTGGCTACAGTTTTCAGTTTGCAGGCTCGTAATTGTTAACATTTTGTAATTATGATAATTTTGAGAGTGATACAGCTATGGGTTTTAGAGGCCCATTGCCACTTTTCCACAGTTTATAGGCTACAATGGTAGGAGCAAAATTTAACCCTCCAAGATTAAAAAAGAGATCTCTGTGGAAATGTATTTGATATCAAGTAGGTTCCTTTGACCATGGAATTACAGGTTTCTTTTGTTTAATCCTGAAAACGTCCTAGCAGGTTTGGGTCTGGTCTTAGATAAAAGGCTCAGATCTAGTCCTTGCCAAGGACTAAATGTGGATCCTAGGGCAGAAAAAAAAAATGTGTTTTGTCTCTGTTTCAATACTAGAAGTTAAGATCTTAAAATTTTCAGTGTATAATGTTCATAGAATGTTTGTTACAGGCCCTTGCTCCTATGGACTTTTAGAATTTTTAGGTAAATGGCTTTCAAAGGTTGTTAGGATATATTAATTGGCTTTATCTTATTTACCTCATTTTAAGCTTGCCACAAAAGGTCTTAAACCTCTGTTTTCAAGGTAGGAAACGTTTGTTCCTTGCTTCAAGCAACAATCAAATTTATTATTAATGGTTGGTCTATTACATGGCAAGCATTTTTAGGCAAAATTAATAATTGTTATCCAAAAGATAATTTGTACTATCAGATCACATGTTTATTCCTTTAAGTTTCTCCCTGCTTCAACACAGATACCTGAATTGGGTGCTATAGCAGCTATTTTTAAGATGTTAAAGGTCAAGCTTTTAATAATAGTAGATATATATATAGCTCATGGTTTATAATTGCTTAAAATTGGTCCATTCTTAATACTGCTAATTCTTAATTTCTACAGTTTATACAAATGTGATTCAAAATTAAGAACAAAGGATATGTTCTCTAAATGATTGTCCTTTAGGTATTTGAAATAATTTTATATTTTGTGCACATCAAATTATAAAGATTTGTTCTTGATATCCTCAATTTCTACCTCTACCACGTAATGGTGTTAATCCTAGAGGACTTAGTTATTACAGATAAATGATATTCATATTTCTAAATTAGAAGATTAAAAAATATGTGCATGTGACTAATGATTCATTTTTAGGCTGTCTAGTTACAACTGCTCTAACAGAAAAAACAACTAAAAATGCTATGTTTATTTTATATAATTACATAGTTATTGCCTATGTTATGGTTTATACTTTGTGTTCCAACTTAAATTAATAAAACAATATCTTCTTGGAAGAAAGAAGAGAGGGGAAATTGTGTCCCTGTGCATATAATTTAAATTATGCTTGCATGTTTTTAAGAAAATTTTAAAATTTGGATGCCAAGAAACTCCTTGCTAAATGTATATGACATCTTGTAATTAGGCATATTGATGTCTAGGTGAAATGAAGGAATTCACTTACTAACATATGCCATGATCCTGATTTAATATTGGGGGAGAAGGCATGTCCTCTGTTTTTTCCACAGAATGCTGCAGAAGATATGCTGACTGTGCTTGCTGAATGCCCAGACCATGGTAACATAAGAGCTATATTGGGTATATGTTCTTGACTTACCTTAATTGTCAAATGTCCCAGGTTAGATAAATTGCCTAGCTTCAAGCTTTTAGACTTTGTGGGACAGAACATGAAGACTGTTAAGCTAGCTTAGGAAAAATTAATCTAAAGAAGAGTTAAAATGACTCTTCTCCTTATTGTGCTCAGCTGACTCAACCATAGACTGGTCTAGAAATAATTCCAATATTGAAGATTCCAATTTTGAAGATGGCTAACAATCTTCAGCCAGCTGTGTTAATTTAACATATAGTCTCCACTTTTCCTGAGAAGTAACAGCATATCTCTTGATACACAAGGCTACCTCTCCCACCTCAGAGGCCAAGCTTTGGGTCCTTAAAGTTGTTAATTTACAACTGAATTGGATACTTCTGGGACAAGTTAATCCTATTCCACCTTTAACTCTTGACCTTGTCTGTTAAGCAGACTGGCTGTCTCCACCCAGGCTCACCTGGATGGAGAGATTACATGTCTGTTAAAGACACTTGCAGACCCCCCTGGCTTCAAAACTTACACAAGTGGATCTCCAAAGAGGGAGCCACATAGAACTCAGATCTATGTGTGTTTGTTTATGAACAAACATGGGTACCAGCGAGACGTGCGAGGCAAAGCACTGCATGGGGAGGTGAATTTCTGCTTCTGAGTCCCCAGGAAGTACACCTAATTGCATCGGGGTTAACGTCGAGAGGCTGTCCTTAAAATAATAAGGGAGCCTATTACCCCTCCTCTGAAAAAGACGTTATACAATATTTAAGAGGAATTACGGTCAATGCTTCCCCTCCTGGTTAAGGCCCGCCTTCTTATGAAGGATATTTATCCACTTGCTTTCTACCTCCTCGTGTTCAAATTAATAAAAAAAAGGGAGGACATGTACAGAGCCATATTGGGGCAGTCTTGCACTTGGTCAGAGTTTGACTTTGGTCAAGGTTAACTTCTCCCAGAAAGCCAGGATCCTTCTCCACCTAGGGTGGAGCGCTCGTAGTAAAGGTTAAGTTCATTGTTCCTCCAGGTCTAGGAATTCCTGAATTAAGCAGGTGACCCACCCAGCTGCCGGAGCAGTCAAGATGAGGACCTCCAAGGGAAGCTAGACAACTTCCACCGGAACTCAGCCTGGAGTCTGGGGGGAAGGGTTTGCCCAAACTGTTGAAAGGTCTGGCGCCATTAAAGTTTCCGGCTTTGATCAGTGAACATTGTCTTAGCCGCACTTTCTTTTTGCCCCTCTTCCCTATAACCCCAAAATTCTCTCAACAGGTAACCCGGTTTACATGTGGCTGCTGGCAGCTACACAGATTGGCAGGCAGTAGGAAAAGAGGGACACATTGGACTTGGCTTGAGCTTCTGTAACACCCAAGCCCAAGCCAGTGACACGTTTCTTCCAACAAAGCCATACCTATTCCAACAATGTCATACTTCCTAATCCTTCTCCAGTATCACCACTCTGTAATGATGACACATTTAAATATTTGAGCCTCTAGGGACATTTCTATTTAAACCATCAAAATCATATGCATCCATGCACACGTGCCCACATGTAACAACGACAACAACAACGACAATGACAACAACAAGAACAACAACAGCAGTAGCAGCAGCAGCAGCAATAGAGCGAGAAGTCTTAGTGAAAATTTTCAATCCCAGTGCTAGGGAAGTAAGCAAAGCTGGATCCCTGAGGCTTGCTGATTAGCTAACCTAGGTTGCTTAGAAAGTTCTAGGTGCTTAAGAAAACCTAACTCAAAAGACAAAGTGGAGGCTTTTTGTTTAGCACTTACACACATGTATACACCTGTGTATGTACCCATGAACACATGTATATCCTTACACATATGAACATTCTCAAATATACATAGTCATAATAAACAAAAGGGGATTTGCACCCTGTATACAGTTTCAGAAGGGACAATTGGAAGATAACCCTTTTCTCCTGTTGGCTTAGGAGGTCGATGAGAACTGGGAAGATTGTTTAGCAGTTAAGAGCGTTGTGTCATCTTCCAGCCTCTACTCAGAAGTTCACAACCATCTGTAACTAGACTGTCAGGAGGTCCAATACCCTCTTCTTGGCCTGCAGGAGAAAGACACAGCTGTGGTGCATGGGTCTGCATGCAAGGAATATGCTTCATCCATACAATAAGATGAAAAAGCAAAAAGGAAGAAAAGGAGACAAGGGCTTAAGTATAAAAAAGCTGGGTTTGTGAGTAGAGTTATTTCTATAACAGACAAACTGCGAAAAGGAAAAGCAAATCAGGGACATGTGGCCTCTGCACAGTGACAGTTCATGATCCTAGGTATGACACCATGGAAGATCAGGCAAAAATGATCTCTTCTAACTCTGTGGGATACTTCATGATGTTTATCTTCATTTCAACTTTAATGACTTCATAAAACTCTTTGGGAACTCCATACAAGTTAATGGAGCATTTTTTAAAACTAAAACTGAAGCTCTGTGGAGTATGATTCAAGTAGAAAGAATCAAGCAGACCAAATATAGTTAAGATTTCAGTGTTCTAAAAAAGTAGTTAGAGGGCGTATAGAAGCTGGGCAAATTCTGTACATTGTAATTTAACTTCAAAGTCAGATTAGGGAGAGACCACTACTTGACCTGGGCATTTCCTTGAATGAGGTATGCTCCAGGTACATCTGAAGGAAGCATCAAATGCATACCTGGATGTCATGAAGATTACAAAGGCAAGGGTAAGCAAGTGACCTTAAATCTAAGCATACTTGCTTGAGAATCCCTGGTCTCCTACAAGCCCACTGCTCCATTTTCTGTTTATTAGTGACTGTAAGTAAGATCATTTTACAATTCTTCATTGTTGGTGTATTTAAAGCCAATTAAGAGTATAGGAACATATTGACACCAAACTCTTCTTTTCTACCTATAAGTAGTGATGAAAAGTCCAACAGTAGAAAAAAGGGAGGGGAATGTCATGAATGTATATATGCTACTTCCAATGCAAGTTTGTAAAGAACACATACTACCTTCTCTATGATCTGTGAGGGCTTCCCAAACATACTGTGTAAAGTATTTGGCGAAAGAACAGCATCCTCCCTTTGATAAACGCCTTAATGTATATTGATGATGCAAGTATCATCGTTTGTATGTATCCATAGTGAAATTGAACCAGCCAATGTTGTTATAAGAAATTCGTAACGAGAATTGAAAGCACAGAAAGAAACCATGAACAGCCTCCCTTGATCATTCTGTCAGAGATCCTGACGAGGCATAAAGAAACACTGACGATACACCAGTATCCTGCCATTCTAATTGAATTTCCCAGGTGCCCCATGCAGCATTTCTTGGAAGGAAACATCTGGTTGCTACTATTCAGTCAGTTCCAGCACAGATTTGTAAAAGATCAGGAATACCTGCTCACTCATGCTCAAAGAACACCCTAAAACAATCTCCTGGAATCATGAAAGAATCTCTGGGTCTGAAAGTGGGGCACGGAGAGTCTCCAGCTGTTCAAACCCAGAAGAACACTGCACATTCCTCCTTTGACCGTTTCCCGCTATCTTCCACTAAACCTGAAAAGCACTCACACTCGCTCTGCTGGAGGGAGCTTTATCCATCTAATAAAAATAAAGTGTGCTGCTCAATTTATCTAGGGCTGATTATGTTGGGAGGCAGCAAAAGGTGAGAGTTAGTCCTACGTATTCAGTGGCACCGGGGCCTGCTATCTGGAGGGGGGAACTATTCAAAGGGCGCCATGAAGCTCAATTTACTGAAATGGACTGAAAATTGCTGCCAAGTGGCCCAGCAGACAATACTGATGTGCAGTTCTTGTGCACAGGTTTCTCATTTTGAAAGGGGAAGCTATCTAGTATCAGGCAGTGACAGTTTCCAGTCCATATTCAGAATGCAGAAAGATGTTATAGGTCTGGCCCGCTCTCTTGGTTAACCTGCCAAACAGTGATTCCAAAACATGTGGCTTCTTCTAAATACTACACACATCTTAGAAACTTTTGTCTTTAAGATGTCCAGGCTGGCACCTCCATTAATTTAGATTTGATTTCTCTTCTTCCAATCATGTCTCAACGTCCCAGAATAAAATCCAAGATTTTCTTCATATGATAGGCATTTTCTTCAGGACTCTGCTGGAATCTCCCTCAAGTTATTGGTTTCTGTACCACGTTACTTTCATCAAAGATGTTGAGAGAAGTTAGATGCCACATTACGCCCATACCTTCTGGCCTTAACCCCTAATAAAAAAAATGTCTTGGTTTTGTGTCTCAAGGAAAGATTCCGGTGCTTTTTCAGATGACTTTCAGTTACAAGGGTCCATCTGTATTTGCGCTCCCTCAATTAATGTCTTCCTGGGAGGCCTTGTTTGGAAATGACATTTTGCCATCTTGACAGAATTTAGCTTTGAAATTCCGACTGTTTGCCCCCTCTTGCTTTCCCAGCGACCAGGCGCTTGAACATTCACTCGCACTTTTCCCCTAAGCTTCTGCTGACAGGGCCTCTCTAGACGCCATTGTGTAGGCTGACTGAAATATAAACTCACTCCAGGTCAAATGCCTCTAAATTGAAAACCATTTCCACAAAGAATGAAAATCTCAGATATTTCTAGTTGGTCGTATTTGAAATAAGAATGGCAGAGCCTTGGGTGTGTCTCTTCCTCTTTCTCTGTTTCTGTGTAGGAGAAGGTAGAGAGAAGAGGTCAGATAGACACAAATTCTCTTGGCTATTCTTCCATAAAGCATATAATGGAAAATAAGAACAGGATAAATTGAGACTCAGCACAATAAATGAGAGAAAATAGAAGGTTAATGATTGAAGGTATAAAGCCTACATTTTTTTAATAAAACATACCTTTTAATTAAAATAATGCCTTTTTAATTCAAGGAAATGTTTCAAAGCTTTTTGAGTTAAAGTTAGAAACAAACTCTTACTTAAATTAATAACTTTACATATGCTATGGAAAAGCACTGATGAATGAGAAGAAATCAGTCCATCCCTTATAAATTTTTAAAAGAAAACCTAAGTGGGTTTCCACTTAGTTATCAGAACTCAATATTAGAAACTTGGCTTGGTTCTAATAAGCACAGTGCTAAAAATTAATATAAATTTTCATGTGTGTATACACATATATTCTATGGATGAAGACAGAAAGCAAGGACAGTCATTTTTTGTATTAGTTGGTTTGCTTTCTAAAAGATCATACAAGACTGACACATTTTGTTAATGAAATAAGTGGTATTTTATTGCACATAATTTCTTGAGGCATTTGACTCAGATATTTCATTATAGAGAAATTATTTCTTGGGCTATTAGTTTGAGATATAATTACTAGGAGGATATAGTTAGAAACATAAACAGGCTGAAGCTCTTGGTACAATGTGACCCATAATCCTCCCCAGCATCCCTGAGAAGGAAAGCCTTGCTCACAAACTGGGAATCCACAAAGATCCTGGGAGGATCTTTTATCTCTGAGGAAGTGGTAACCAACCACCTTGGGGAGATCCTGCCTGGGTCAGTCTGGTTTGCTGGAGATGCATAGCCTTGGGAAGGATAACATAGGTTAAGTGTAGAGAGATCCCACAGGGAGACTGTGGATGTAATGTGGCTTACTTAATCATTTAATTCAGCTAGCTCTGCCTTCTTTACAGAGTTTCTCTTTGCATCGTTATGTATTCTGTTTTGATTCCTATGTATTGACTTCTTAAAAGAGCACAGCGTTTGCAAATGTTAAAAGATGGCACTCATTTCTTCTTTTGAAGTCATATATATTTGAGCTCAAAGGGAAGGAGACGTGATATACACAAGCCAGACATCTAAAACATCAAGTTTCAGCTGTACATTCCTTGGCTGAAGCTCATAGTATTAATAATCTATACATTCTAAGGTTTAGTTTAAAAAAATACCCTTTTGGGGTATTAGAATTAGCTATGTGTCACTTTTTTTTTCAAAGAAAGAAATTATATCTGTCTTAAAACATTAGATCAGAGGAAGCGAGAGGGCTCAGGAGCAAAAGCACTGTCTGCTCAGCCTGGTAACCTGAGTTTGATCCCTGGGGAGAACAGACTCCAGCAAGTTGCCCTCTCACATTCATATGTTCATGATTTTATACATTTATTCATTATGTATGTATGCACTGCCCTCCCCCAGAAACACACAAATTAATAACGGCAAAACTGTATATGATATCAGAGAAATTACAATAAGAGTTTAAGAATATTTTAAATTACTTCACATTCTATTTTGTGTTTTTTTTAATTTACTATATTTCTGTTTGTTTCTATTGATCAATTATTAGATAGAAAGGCTTTTTTTTAATTCTAGGTATCTTCTGAGTAAAGCATTTATTCTCAAGCAAAGCATGTTTTCTTTTAATTGTAGAAATTATAGAAAATTTTACTCTAGACAAAAGCACACCATTTACCTGTAAACCCTCTTCATCAGCAGAAAAACACCACCATTCATGTTGATTTCTCTCCAAGGCTCCAACTGCCTTCCTATGCTTCCTTAATTGTGGGTTCTGTATCAACTAAATGTCACCTTGCATGTACAGGTCAGCACCGTGACCAGTGCCAATTATGAAGGAAACATAGCCAATGTATTTGAATGTGGTCACAACAGCCTGTGTGACTGAATTAGTTTAAGTATAAGTTAAGACAGGGCTAACATGGGTCACTACAAACAAGCTAGGACTTTTCCTCTCAGCTGCCCAGAGCAAGCTCCCATTTTCTCAGTTTGCTTTCACACCACTGCTGTCAATCACACTGAGACAGGGTCAGCCCCATGGTAGCATTTCTCACCTCCTAGAAAACACGATGAATGACTGGAGGAAAGGACTTTCTGCTTATAAAAGTCATTATGTGCAACTTGCAGTTGTATCAGAGAGAACTCAGACACATGACCATGCCTCCTTGTTAGGCAGGTGGGATGATTTGTGTTCTGCTACAACCTGGACATACATTTAAGAAGGAGTCTCTTAAACTGCAGTGGCTTTGAATCTCAGGAAGCCTTTCTCTACTTCAAATTCCATTATTTTCTTTCTATTTGGTTAAGGTTACTAACCTTTTGCACCACATCCTGAGGATATGGCGAGCACCAGGCACCAACAGTGCAGACAGGTATTAAACACTAGTTCAAGTTCTAAATGGGAAGTCACTTAATTTACAAAATTTACTGCAATAATACATCTATGACCTTACAGAAGTGTGCATTTTGTGTTTAATTGATTAGTTTCTGTCTTAGGGTTTGTATTCCTGCACAAAATATCATGACCAAGAAGCAAATCGGGGATAAAAGGGTTTATTCATCTTACACTTATATTGCTGTTCATCACCAAAGGAACTCAGGACAGAAACTCAAGCAGGTCAGGGAGCAGGAGCTGATGCAGAAGCCATGGAGGGATGTCACTTAATGGCTTGCTTCCCTGGGCTTGCTCAGTTTGATTTCTTATCGAACCCAGGACTACCAGCCCAGGGATGGCACCACCCACAAGGGGCACTCCCATGCTTGATTACTAATTGAGAAAATGCCTTACATCTGGATCTCATGGAGGCATTTCCTCAAGGGAGGCTCCTTTCTCTGTGGTAATGCCAGCATGTGTCAAGTTGACACACAAAAACCAAACAGTACAGCTCCTCAGTTCACTGAATTAATTGAGCACTCCGAGGACTGAAATAATTTGAACACAAGTTTTGCTCATGTCACTCGCTCCCGATAAACACACAGTAGGTCTTTTGAAGAACCTGGCTGGACAGCCATATAAGACATGCATGCCACAGGACAGAAGATATTAGATTTTTGCTTTGTGTGATTTCATTTTGTCCACCTCATGCATATTTTGAAACTTTTATTTAATTAATACTTATATTCCAAGCCTTTTACAAAAAATCATAATGCAATTATGTAATTATGTAATGAATAAAAATACAAATATTATCTCCTTTGAACCATTCATTTGACTTACGGCTACTCTGCTTTGATTCTTTTGTTAACTGATCATAGTAATTTGATAGGGTGAACTCTCAACCAATGTCTCCCTTCTTTCTTTGAAATGGATCAAGTGATTTTCAGAATTTGAAGTTCATAGTAATTTCAACTTGGTTGAAGATCTGTATTGAGAAGGCTCCAGAGAAAACATCTGATATAAACTTGTATAGACATTGTCATTTCCCATGCAGTTTTTATGGGGTTCCTGTTCTTTCTACTTTTTTTCTTTTTTATTATTTTTTAATTATTTGATATATTTTTTATTTACATTTCAAATGATTTCCCCATTTCTGGATCCCCACTCCCTGAAAGTAGACATTCTAGTTGAAATCTTTGAATCCACAGTGGTTTTTTTTTTTTTTTTAAGAACGACTTCAGTGTCAACTCTGTAATAACAGAGTTAGTGGATAAATCTGTTCAACTCTGACCTTCAAAACCCTGACTGTTATTTAGCATCTATGTGTCCCCAGTCAGGGTCTTATTGCCAGTCTTCACAATTCTCATGGAAAAACTATATTCATCTCCGTTCTTTCAAGGATATCTTCATTTATTCTAACAACACAGCTAACATTTATTCACCACAGGAACTCTGGAAATTTCACTAACATATCGAAGGAAAAGAAAAACAAAACAAAACACATCACCTTCTACCACACAGAAATGACCACAGTTGTGTTGCATATAATCACTGAGCATTTTTCTAGTATGCTCCCAAGACATCTCATGAACTGTCTTTCTTTATGATACCTTATCATGTATTTCGTATGTGGATTTATTTTGATGATGCTATATACTGTTTTCTTTTTAAAAAAATTTTATTCGATATATTTTTTATTTACATTTGAAGTGATTTCCCTTTTTCTGGTCCCCCACTCCCCAAAAGTCACATAAGCCCCATTCCCTCCCTTTGTTCTCCCACCCATCCCTTCCTACTTCCCTGTTCTGGTTTTGTCTTATACTGCTATACTGAGTCTTTCCAGAACTAGGGGTCACTCCTCCGTTCTTCTTGTACCTCATCTGATGTGTGGATTATGTTTTGGGTATTCCAGTTTTCCAGGCTAATATCACTTATTGGTGAGTGCATACCCTGATTGATCTTTTGAGACTGGGTTACCTCACTTAGTATGATGTTCTCCAGTTCCATCCATTTGCCTAAGAATTTCATGAATTCATTGTTTCTAATGGCTGAATAGTACTCCATTGTGTATATATACCACATTTTTTGCATCCATTCTTCTGTTGAGGGATACCTGGGTTCTTTCCAGCTTCTGGCTATTATAAGTAGGGATGCTATGAACATAGTGGAGCATATATCCTTATTACATGCTGGGGAATCCTCTGGGTATATGCCCAGTAGTGGTATAGCAGGATCTTCCGGAAGTGAGGTGCCCAGGTTTCTGAGGAACCACCAGACTGATTTCCAGGCTGGTTGTACTAATTTGCAACCCACCAGCAGTGGAGGGGTTTTCCTCTTTCTCCACATCCTCACCAACACCTGCTGTCTGAGTTTTTAATCTTAGCTATTCTGACTGGTGTAAGGTGAAATCTCAGGGTTGTTTTGATTTGCATTTCCCTGACGACTAGTGAAGTTGAGCATTTTTTAAGATGTTTCTCCACCATCCGAACTTCTTCAGGAGAGAATTCTTTGTTTAGATCTGTACCCCATTTTTAATAGGGTTATTTGGTTTTCTGGGGTCTAACTTCTTGAGTTCTTTGTAAATATAGGATATTAGCCCTCTATCTGATGTAGGGTTGGTGAAGGTCTTTTCCCAATTTGTTGGTTGCCGATTTGTCCTTTTGATGGTGTCCTTTGCTTTACAGAAACTTTGCAATTTTATTTTTTATTTTTGGTCAATTCTTGATCTTAGAGCATAAGCTATTGGTGTTCTGTTCAGGAACTTCCCCCTGTACCGATGTCCTCAAGGGTCTTCCCCAGTTTCTTTTCTATTAGCTTCAGAATGTCTGGTTTTATGTGGAGGTCCTTGATCCATTTGAAGTTGAGCTGAGTACAAGGAGACAAGGATGGATCAATTCGCATTTTTCTGCATGCTGACCTCCAGTTGAACCAGCACCATTTGTTGAAAAGGCTATCTTTTTTCCATTGGATGTTTTCAGCCCCTTTGTCAAGGATCAAGTGGCCATAAGTGTGTGGGTTCATTTCTGGATCTTCAATCCTGTTCCACTGATCTGCCCGCCTGTCATTGTACCAATACCATGCAGTTTTTAACACTATTGCTTGGTAATATTGCTTGAGGTAAGGGATACTGATTCCCCCAGAATTTCTTTTGTTGTTGAGAATAGTTTTAGCTAACCTGGGTTTTTTGTTATTCCAGATGAATTTGAGAATTGCTCTTTCTAACTCTATGAAGAATTGAGTTGGGATTTTGGTGGGTATTGCATTGAATCTGTATATTGCTTTTGACAAAATGGCCATTTTAACTATATTAATCCTGCCAATCTATGAGCATGGGAGGTTTTTCCATTTTTTGAGGTCTTCCTCTATTTCCTTCTTCAGAGTCTTGAAGTTCTTGTCATACAGATCTTTCACATGTTTGGTAAGAGTCACCCCAAGGTACTTTATTCTGTTTGTGGCTATTGTGAAGGGTGTCATTTCCCTAATTTCTTTCTCAGCCTGCTTATCCTTTGACTATATGAAGGCTACTGATTTTCTTGAGTTGATTTTATAACCTGCCAATTTGCTGAAGTTGTTTATCAGCTGTAGAAGTTCTCTAGTGGAGTTTTTTGGGTCACTTAGGTAGACTATCATATCATCTGCAAATAATGATAGTTTGACTTCTTCCTTTCCAATTTGTATCCCTTTGACCTCCTTATGTTGCCTAATTGCCTGAGCTAGTACCTCAAGTACAATATTGAAAAGATAAGGAGAAAGTGGGCAGACCTGTCTAGTCCATGATTTTAGTGGGGTTGCTTCAAGTTTCTTTCCATTTAGTTTGATGCTGGCTACCGGTTTGCTGTATATTGCTTTTACTATGTTTAGGTATGGGCCTTGAATTCCTGTTCTTTCCAAGACTTTAAGCATGAAAGGATGCTGAATTTTGTCAAATGCTTTTTCAGCATCCAATGAAATGACCATGTGGTTTTTTTCTTTGAGTTAGTTTATATAGTGGATTGCATTGATGGATTTCCATATATTGAACCAACTCTGCATCCCTGGAATAAAGCCTACTTGATCATGGTGGATGATCGTTTTTATCTGTTCTTGGTTTCGGTTGCCAAGAATTTTATTGAGTATTTTTGCATCGATGTTCATAAGGGAAATTGGTCTGAAGTTCTCTTTCTTTGTTGGATCTTTGTGTGGTTTTGGTATCAGCGTAATTGTGGCTTCATAGAAGGAATTGAGTAGTGTTCCTTCTGTTTCTATTTTGTGGAATAGTTTGAAGAGTATTGGTATTAGGTCTTCTTTGAAGGTTTGATAGAATTCTGCACTGAAGCCATCTGGTCCTGTGCTTTTTTTGGTTGGAAGGCTTTCTATGACCCCTTCAATTTCTTTAGGGGTTATGGGACTGTTTAGATGATCTATTTGGTCCTGATTCAATTTTGGTATTTGGTATCTGTCTAGGAAATTGTCCATTTCCTCCAGATTCTCCAGTTGTGTTGAGTATAGGCTTTTGTAGTAAGATCTGATTTTTTTTTTAATTTCCTCAGTTTCTGTTATTATATCCCCCTTTTCATTTCTAATTTTGTTAATTTGGATACTTTCTCTCAGCCTTTTGGTCAGTCTGGCTAAGGGTCTATCTATCTTGTTGATTTTCTAAAAAAACCAAGCAGCTTCTGGATTCATTGATGGTATCTTCGGCATCTGAGATTCTTTCTTCCATCTCTCTTGTATTCTGTTGTTGATATTTGCATCTATAACCCCTGATTTCTTCTCAAGGTTTTCTATCTCCAAAGTTGTCTCCCTTTGTGATTTCTTAGTTGTTTCTACTTCTGATTTTAGATCCTGGATGGTTTTGCTTAACTCTTTCACTTGCTTATTTGTGTTTTCCTGTAATTCTTTAAGAGATTTTTGTGTTTCCGCTTTCATGACTTCTGCTGTTTGACTCACTTTCTCCTGCATTTCATTAAGGGTTTGTTTGTTTGTTTGTTTGTTTGTTTGTTTTTTTGTTTTTTTTTTTTTTGTTTCTTCTTTATTGGTTTCTATCTCTTGAGCCTTATTCTCCTGAATTTCTTTAAGTGATTTTTGTGTTTCCATTAATCGGGTTTCTAGCTTATTCGTGTTCCCCTGTATTTCTTTAAGAGATTCATTTATGTCCTTTTTGTGTTCTTCTAGCAGCATCATGAATAGTGATTTTAAATCCAAATCTTGTTTTTCTGGTGTGTTTGTATAATCAGGACTTGCTGATGTTGGAGAGTTTGGTTCAGACCCTGCTATATTGCCTAGGTTTCTGTTAGTAGCGTTTCTGAGTTTGCCTTTGCCATCTTGTTATTTCTGGCGTTAGTTGGTCTTGTCTCTGGCTGGTATTTGTGCCTCCTGTGAGGCTATATGGCTATGGTTTCCCCTGTTACAGATTGCTAATGTACTGCCCTCCTCTTGGGTGTCCTTGCAACCCTAGTGTGCCTTGCCCCATGTTGTCTGTGTGAACCAGGGGGTGCCCGTTTGCTCCTTCAGAGAGTGCTGATGTTCTATGCTGCTGCGGGACCTTTTCCGAGTGATGGTCACTCTACTGGGCAGTCTATCTCCCAACCAGGTTGGTGCACACAAGGCTAGCCTAGCTGCTGAGGCCCTGAGTCTAGGCAAAAGCCTGGCAGTCTAAGGCCCAAGCAAAGTTCCCCTTGGGCTATTGGTGTTAATTGATTCTGTCAAGTGGCCAGGATGGCAGCGTGCGTGCGCTCCCTGAAAGTGCCGGGAGAGTCTGTTGGACTAACAACCTCCTGGCTGGGTTGGCACACAGATGGCCCACGGAGCAGCCCAGGACCTGGGGTCAGTCCAAGGCCTGTCCGTCTTAGACACGCCCCCCCCCCCCCCCCCCCCCGCTATGTTAGCCTCAGGCTATGACTCTTAGCTGACTTTGCCTGCTAGAACTCTCTGGCGTCCCATAGTCAAAATGGCGGAGCACGAGCCGGGCAGGGCATTCAACCTCCTGGCCGGGTTTGCGCACCGATGACCCCAAGAACAGCCCAGGGCCTGGCTGCAGGTCAGTGCCCATCGGGCTTAGAGCCCCGTGATGTTGCCCTTGGGTTATATTTCAGTCTGTCTGTCTGATTTCTCTGGAGCCGGAGATCCAAGATGGCAGAGAGTCTCTCGTAACTGACTGGTGGGAGGCAGAGTTCTGATGTGGTTTCTTGGTTCCACTGCTGATGGCCCTTCCACTGGACCAGCTGCCGCCTCTGCTGTCACTGTCACCACTGCCGCTGCCGCTGCCACCGCCGCTGCTGCCACTGCTGCCCTATATACTGTTTTCAGTGGGCTTATTAATGACTGCCTAGTGTTTCTGAAAGGAATCTTTGACCTCACCTTAAATTCTTTACTTAGTTGAAAGTCCTAGGAAACCCTTTTTCTTACCTTCATCACTGTAGCTTATGTTCTTTCTCACTCCTATAATCTGCTAAATTTGTTGAGTTCTTTATTTGTCTATAGCACAGTGCTGAGCAGTTTGCTCACACCTCCTTCTACTTTTAAAAAGAATTTCCTCAAAGGACACACTGTGGAAACTTGTGTGAATATATATCCGCAATCGTCTGGCATTTTAAGGTAGTTGGATTTTGGAGGTACAGATATATTTCTTCTTTTTTTGACACTGTGCTTATCTCTTTTAAGAAAATGTTATCCAGTATTTGTTTTTACTTCCTTGAGAATTTTTTATGCTTTTCCCATATTCACCCACTGCTTAGTATAATAACAAATAACAAATTACGAAAAAAACCTGCTTCATGGACAATTTGTGCTGTTATTGTTAATATGGATTTTTTCCTTTCTTCTTTCCTCCCTCCCTCACCCCTCCCTCTCTCTCACTCTTTATTACTTTTAAGAGCAATAAAACTTTTCAGGGGCCACTTGTGCATGACCAAGGATCTAAGATGCCAAACCCTCATTGACATCAAAGATCTGCCTAATAGTAAGTAGCTCAATGTTCCTTGATTATTATCAAAAGAGATTAATGATGATGGCACTCAGGAGCGAATGCAACATAGAAGCAGACATCACTACACTACACTACTGGTAATTTCCCAGCAAAGAGAGACATTGAGGAATAGTAAGATATTAAGTAATAAAGAAAGAAATTTTCAAGCATGTAAGACTTCCAAGATGAGCAAATTCTGTGGACGATCTTCTTATAAGACCATGATTAAAAAAATGGATAAATGTCAGGATTGTTTGTATTAACATGGATTAACTTTCTGTGCCATCATGGATTGAACCAATAGAAGACTGACACATGTACGCATGTCGTCTCCTGTGCTCTGCCTTGTAAATGGCCATGTACTATGCATGGCCACACAATTAGGGGTGGTCCAAAAAATACCCTGTCCATCTTTTACAATATTGTGAGTTGTTGAACTTGACTATTCACCAACTGCTATTCACTGGCTAGCTAATGTCCTGATTTGTGCTAATAAAGTATCTTCATATTTACATGGACAGCTTGCACCTTCACCACTGCGGAGAGTTCCATCTACCACAGCCATAAGGAGGAGCCTGCAATTGGTTTCTTGTTGATGTGGATCTCAAGTGGCCTCTCAGATGGAAGGTTCTTCTGAGCACTTATAATCGAATCTGTTACCTACCATAAGTTGTACCTAAGAAAGGCTTTATGAAAAAACACAAATGTCTTATGAATGTTCTTCACAAGGGCTTTGTTGGGGTAGGGAAGCAGGAAAGAATGGTCTGTGCTTCTTCCCATTTATATTATTTAGTTTTCTCATGCCAACTATATGCTCTCTTGGTCATTTTCCTCAGTGTTTCACATCTTTCCATGGTGATTCTTTATCTTACTTTTAACCCCCACCTCTGTCCTCACTGTAACATATATGAGCAAAGTGCAGTTTCACTAGGAGCCCTTCTCCTTTACCATCAATAGGGAGCTGTCTCCTGCATCATTCTGATTTGCCACTTTAAAGTATAACTTAATGTATTTTAAATACTTACATCGTAGCTGGGCATGGTAGTGCACTTTAGTCCCAGCACTTGGGAGGCAGAGGCAGGAAGATTTCTAAGAGTTCAAGGCCAGTTTGGTCTACAAAGAGAATGCCAGGACAGCCAAGGCTGTTACAAAGAGAAATCCTGAATCTAGCCTCCAATACAAAGAAATAATCGTACCTTATATTTTAATAAATATGTGTTTGCACAGAGAATGTATGATTGAAATGGCCTCTTGACACCATTGCCTGTTTTTAGTAGTAAAATTTAAAAAAATAATGTGACAAATACTTATTACTTAACTGAACAGACTACATTGTTTGTCTTCCCTTTTCCATTTTGATTTATGGCTTACAGATTATAACTATGGCTGAGGTTTAAATGGGATAAAGAATAAAGGAAGATAGAAATAAAAGAAAATGAAAAAGGGGGATGGAATGCAGAAATAAAAGCAAAACAAAGCAAAACAACAAAAATCAAGTCAAACCAACCAAACAAACAAACAAAGACTAAGGATGACCTTAAGGCACTCTAGTTCTAGCACGGTAGAATCAAGATGATGGTTAGTGTCAGGGTTGGAGGTCCTTGCAATGATATGAGAAAGTGGTGGTACTGATGCTCTCAGCTTTTCTGTGAAGGTGTTGAGCTTCTGCTTTTTCCAAATTGCAATCATTTGAAAGCACACCACATCAAATCCTGAATATTGACAATTTCAAAATTATTGTAGTTTATTGAAAAATATATGAAGTAATGTCACTAGTATGAAAGTTTCAAAGACTGTGTTTGGGAGTACAGTCATTGATTTGTGGACTCTCCAGGCCTCTGTCTGAATTTTCCTAGTACGTGGTTTGCCTAAATTTAACCTTTAATTTCATTGAGTAGATAATCATCTTAAACCTCCAAATACCAGTCTGATTTCATGCCAGCTCTTCCCACCTTTACTACTAGCATCATGGATGTTTATTGATCTGAGTCTCCTGCATCACCATCCTTAATTAATTTCAAACACAACAGAATATTTGGGGAATTTATATTCAAGAGCTCATTGATTTCTTGTCTTGCTAGTTTTAATCAGATTTGGAGAAAAGGGAAGATTATGTCAGGGCTGTCTACTCAACGGCTGCTTAGAAATGGTATGGGCTCAATCCTTAGAAACACGTCATGTGAATAATATTTCTAAATTTTGAAATGATCAAATGCATATACTCCATACACACATAATAACATTTAAGCACCCGTTTTAAAAAAAAATTGTGCTCTAACAAACAAATATTTCTCACGTGGCTTTTTACAGACACAGGGTTTTGTCACAAAGAATAAGGCAGTCTTTATTCTCCATTCTGTTCTATGGCACTGATTTTGAGGCAGACCCCCTCATAAATGGTCTAATAATCATGTGAAATAATGGGGTCCTGACATCGGCTTCCATGCTCTGTTTTAATGATAATTCAGAGAATGAAGTATATATATATATAAAATTCTAAACTCTCATCTCAGAAGGCAGGCTTTTGAAAGAATGGAACTGCTCATGCTGTTTTGTGGTACAACAGTGACAACCAGTGGTAGCTGACAATTTATTACAGATAGAGGAAGAAACTAGAACTAAAAATAAACAGCACTCAGAATAGCTTTGTCTCGTACCCACCCATTTTTTTTTTTTTTTTTTTTTGCCTGTTGCTAAAATTAGGTGTATCTCTACCACTTGGCTGAGAAATCATTTTTAAACTAAATATCTAAAGTGTAGATTAAAGTGTCTTTACTCAGAGTTCACTGAGGATCCTAACCAAAAAAGAATGACTAAACGACTCTTGATGGAGTTCATTCTATGTAAAATATAAAACAGATTCTTTGTCCTTTTCCCCCCTCTTTTACCTGAAAGATAAAAGAACAGAAATCTTAAGGTGCGAAACAGGTCTAAAATTCCACTGGCCAACAGTTGTGACTGTCTGATTGATTAGTCATTACTTAGCATTCCAGAATACTCTCCTCTGCCTTCCTAAAAGATCCATTATTGTTTTCAAATAGAAGAATTAATGGAGTAAAGGTTTGCTAGATGTAATGCCCTAAATCCCAAGTGGTTAGTCCAAGGATTATGGACTTTCAGAAACTGTAAACATTTAATACTAATGATTTAATCTCCATGTTTATTTTACATTTCTTCAGAGAGATGTACTTCAACATTCCTGAAGCTGTCTCTGGTACAGAGCAAGCTTTAACTTCTCAGATCCTTTCTTTCTTTCTAACATTCATGACATTCCTACTGTTTCAAACTCTCCTCTTCTCTCTCTCTCTCTCTCTCTCTCTCTCTCTCTCTCTCTCTCTCTTTCTCTCTCTCTCTCCCTCCTCCCTCTCTCTAAGCTCTGAACCACCGTCTCCGTTTCCGGCTTGCTGGCAGTGCTGTAAGAGTGCTTATGGCAAATTTGCTTCTGTAATCATAACTTGAACCCATCTGGGGATGAGGTTGGCTACAAGCTTAGTATTTCCACTTAACATATTCATGATTAGCATGCACAGAAGGAGTAGAATTAGGATGAATGTTTTTGGAACAGTACAGATAAATCCTCATAAATGTAGTACAACAGCTCGGGAAACGCACAGTGCAGGAATGTAATGAAGCTGAACTCTGTAGAGAGTTTGGTATTCTCAGTACCATGCCTCTCCTAATGAACTCATTTAGATTAGAAAATGGATTTAATATTTTATTGGAATTAACCTGAGCCAGTAAAGAGGATTACAATTTCTTTCCATAAATATAGTGACATTACAGGGTGAGGCAGTGTGTTACATGAATATTAAGGACTTTATGAACGTTGTCATGAAGCCAAAAGGAGTAAGGTGATTATATTTTAATATAGTGTTACTGTTCTTACAATAATTTAATTTGAATAGCATGTATATATATGTTTAAGAGATTTAAATCAGAACTTTGTTGCTTTTTAGAGCTATAATGCTCAGTGATTAAAATTAAGCTCAAGACAGAGCACATAAGCAAATGGTTTCTGTAGAAAGTTGGTTTTCCCAAGAGTGAGATTAAGTGACAAGTGAACTTGGCAGAGAAAGGGAAGCTAAGATTGACTTTGACCAAAGGCAGGGATCATCTTCCTACCACTAGGAAGAAATGAATTTATTTGCTGCTCCCTGACTATCTCTACATACACGAGTATCAAAGAAGTGAATATTACTACATTGATGGCTGAGTTTTTCCTCTCCTCTTCCTCATCTTTTGTTTTCAGTTCATAGCTATGTCTATTTTGTATGATGAACAGATTTTTCATCTCATTTTCTATTTGAGATTCATGTAGCAATCATGTACCATGTCTCAAGGAAGCAAATCGTGAGATATTGACCGCCATGTACTCTCTTTGTACACCCTCTATGCTCCAGCCAATTTCTGTCATTATGTTTTGAAATGGAGCTGATATATTGTGGGCAAGGGAACTCATATCCCACTTTTGTAATCTTATAGAGCAAGAAAATAAAGTGCAATGTGACTCTGATCTAGCCTTAAATAAAGGGCATGCTCTGGCCCTAGAGTGCCATTGTCACTCATTTTGTAAAGTCAGCTGTTGTGCATAAGTGCACCAGAGCATTCACTGATTCTACAGGATAAGGTGCAGGAAGCATGCTAGAGGCTAAGGTTAGGTCTTGAGGCTGTACAGAAATCTCCTGATTAAAGCTGAACGCGCAATATGCAGTCTTTCAGGCATTTAAGCTAAGAAAGCCTTCTTTGCACCAGTTCTACTCAATTCATGGGAGAAAAAGATTTCTCTTTATGGATTTGTAGATCTTTCTCAAACTGCTATAGTCAAGGAGATCTACAAGGGATACTCTCTTAAGCTGCAGCCGTATTGGTGCTTTGAGAGACACCATTAAATTGGAACTATAGAATACAAAATCAGCTTTTTTCCCTCAGAAGGTATGAAAAGTAGACCCTGAATCTGAGCTGTTGGGGACAATAATGCACATTGGTTGGAGCCTGATATGGTTGTCTCCTGAGAGGCTCTGCCAGAGCCTGACAGTTATAGGGGCAGATGCTCACAGGCAACCATTGGACTGAGATCTGGGTCCCCAATGGGGGAGTTAGAGAAGGGTCTGAAGGAGCTGAGGGGGTTTGCAATCCAATGATGGGAGCAATAGTGTCAACTGGCCAGACCCCTCGGAGCACCCAGTGATTGGACCACCAACCAAAGAGCACACATGGAGTGACCCATGCCACATATGTGGCAGAGGATGGCCTTATTGGACATCAGTGGGAAGAGCTGCCCTTGGGCATGAGGGAACACTATGTCCCAGTGTAGGGAATACCAGGGCAGGAAGGCGGGAGTGGGTAGGTGGATGGGTATGGGATCAGCCTCATAGAGGCAGGGGGAGGGGAGACCTGAGAAGGGGATAACATTTGAAATGTAAATAAAGAAAATATCCAATAAAAGAAAAACAAATGCAAAGCAAATAAACAAACAGAAAAAAATAAGATTAAAAATCTGTGGTAGGGTTACGTCTGGAGGAAATGGGCAATAGTAACAATGAAAGGAAGCTTGGTAGGGAGTGACAGAGTGATCTCCAGCAGCTTAAAGATGGATGAACTCTAGGGTCACCTTGGAGAATGGCCTCCTAACATGGTTGTGGAAGATTATCTGAATTTCATTAATCGTTGAGGGAAGTCTAGCTTACCATAGGTGGCTTCATTTCCTAGGCAAAAGATGCTGGCCTCTGATAAGAGTGCAGAAAGGCAACTGAATGCTGGCATGTACGCAGGTGTGATATGGCCAGAGAGATGCTTTCACTGCCTCCACGCACTGCCATGATAAATTCTAATGGTGAACCACGAGCTGAAATCAACCCTATTTCCCTTAAGGAGCCTTTTATCAAAGAAAAAGAAAAAAAAGAAACTGAGACATCTCGAGAATTAGATGGAAAGGAAGCAGAAGGGGAGCAAGAAACACGGTGAGGAGGAGAGATTGCCAGATGTTTGTAATCAGCAAGAATTACAAACATCCAGAACCACGCCATTTCCACCTTTTCTCCCTGCAGTATTAGCTTCTGGCTGCTTTGTCTAGCACGTGACTCTTCTATTACTACTGGAAAGGTCATATATTGAAGGTAGGGTATTTTAAGCACAATTAGCCCAAACATTTATCTCCCTCCTGAAGGGTTATGGTAGATAGAATTATGAGCACCAATACAAAAGTAAACACGGGTACTCAGAAAAGAAATCTTTAGCTTTTTATATTGCCTAAGATGTTCTGGCATTGAGATATATAATATGCTTTATAGACAAGCCTATTATCTTGAAAAGGGATTTCCTAAATTTCTTCATCAATTCGTAATTGGTTAGCCTGGCCGACAATTTAGAGAGCTCTCTTTGCTGAATAGATAATACACACTTTTTGCCTATCTCTTTTTCTTTTCTGTTAAGAGAAAAGGACATAGGAGACAAAGTGATACACGTGTGCTTTTACAGTCCCTCAGGAAAGTCACTGCACAGAAGAGAGAAAAGGAAGAAATGGAGCAAGTGCTGAATTAAAATTTTCTCACACTTGAGCATTTTCCCTAACAGGAGAGATGTGTTAGGTAAGTATAGAGCTTCATTCATTTTACTTTGCATACGTAGAGGAGGGGACCACTGCAGGATTTCTCTTTGTTAGATGGTTTTGGGTTTTGTTTCAAATTGTCAGTCAAACAAAAGGCAACAGCTCACCAAAAATTCAGGCTGCAGCAGATGATGATAGTGGGGTAAGCAGCCAGCAGTTAACAAGGTAGTATTGCCCAAGTATGGAAGAAAAGCAGCACTGGAGGAAGAGCCTGGTCCTATGTTTACTCTGACACACTGTGTGTGCTCTTTTATATTCCCTGAAATGGGGATAAACCCCTTCCCTCCACAAGTATACACAAAATAATATGCCCTCAAACAAAGTTTATTGTGGTCTTAGATGCAACGACTGTCACTTTTATATGTGAAATGAAACTGAATTTAAAGATACAGTGAAGGTGACATGTCAGGCACCACAGGGAGAAGTAGCCCCTGGTCCCTTGAAGGCTCCATGCTCCAGTGTAGGGGAATTCAATGGCAGGGAGGTGGGAGTGTGTGTGTGGGTGGATGGAGGAACACCCTCATAGAAGCAGGAAGTGGATGGATGGGACAGACAGTTTCTGGAGGGGGGGGGAATCAGGAAAGGAGATGACACTTGAAATGTAAATAAATAAAATATCCAGTAAAAAAAAGAGATACAGTAGCATAAAATAAGAAAGGGGTATAACAGTGGAGGTAATGACTGAGCTGTACTGCTGTGGATTGGAGGGCTTCGATACCACCAGGACTTTGAAGAGGAAAAAAATCTTTATATGTATAAGATTTAAATGGATACTTAAAGATTTTTACACAATGTCTCTTCATGATATTCACATTCCCCCATTAGCACCTAAAACTTCTTTCCTCTCAGTCATGGGTCCTGTTTCCTTTTTGTTTTTGTTTTTAATTTGTTTTGAAAGAGAAATCTTGCCAAAGGACTACACCAGCTGCTCAAGACTTCTCTTTATCTTTACTTCTGAAAATGTTTAAAAGTTATATTTAGAAATATATAGGTGTGTGCAATAACAATTAATTAAAAGAAAAAGAGGCCACGAATTCAAAGAAGAGTGAGGAGGTGTATGTGGGATGTTTTGGAGAGAGAAAAGTGTAGGGGGAAATGCTGTAATTACATTGTAATTTCAAAAATACAAGAAAAAAAATTCAAAAACAGAGATTTAAAATCTCTTTATTCCCATTCCATTGCTTAAATATCAGATGAAAGTAAACTGCATGTAGTCTTTCCTTGTTCCTCCTCTCTGTTGCTGTGACCCAAAGCAATTTAGAGGATTAAAGGATTGATTGTTACACCTTCACTGCGACCTCAGAAGCCACTACCTAGAGAACTACAGAAGGAACTCCAGGGAATCACATGGCTGCAGGAGCTGTGGAGATGCACTCTTGGTTGGTTCATTTTTTTCTAAGCTATTTTGCTTAGCAGGCATTCTACCATGGCCCATCGACACCCTCCCCCCAGAGGAACGGTGCCACCCACTTTTGGCTGGGCACTCCTGCATCAACTAATAACCATGATTATATGTTCATTATTTCCCATCCTGGTTTTCTGTTTTGGAATAATGAGCAATTAGGGTTTAAAACGATAGGAATATATAGAAACATCAGTTTTCCACTCTCCACTATATTACTCATTCTTAGCAGTAATAATATTATGATGTTACAGGGTTCCATTTGATCTACAGCATGTCATATATTTTGTTGACAATCCAATAGATAAATAAAAAAATCCTAGTAAATTATTCATTTTTAATAAATTCATTTTCCTTTAATAAATATCAATAAAACTTTCTAATTTTATTTTTTATTTTGTCTATAGGTATTGTCAATTTTATGTGCATTCTATGTGTATCTGAAAATAAAATATGTTTTCATTTGGGATTTCAAATTTGATACACATTTAGTTCCTGATAGGTAATGATATTTTGGTCAATTTTTATGTATTATATTGACTGATATATATTACTGGTAACTCTTAATTGGCAGTTAAATGCATGTGTACTAAAATTGTTTTTTCTTTATTTGACTTGAAATGTGTAATCCTATAAAATGTTTTTTAATTCTTCTTTACATTAAGGTCTCAATCTATAATTGTGTTACTGTGCATCTGGCTGGGGTCATTTTTATATATTTGTATTCTGAATTGAAATCTCTATGAATTTAAGTCTTAATCAAGCTACTGTAGTGCCAGATTCTTCTCCCATCTGTTTCATGTAATTCTTTTAAATTCTGTAAGTAGCAATATTGATTAGCAATATTGAGATTCACCTGGTTGTTGCATTTCAGTGTAAGGACAATTTGATCATTCATATTTAGGTCTAAAGTTCCATATCCATATGAATTTCCAGGTTCAGCTTAGACTTTGTAATTAGATATATTTCCTTCCTGGTGGCTTCATCCTTGCCATGTAAAGGTCTGTACCTCTGGCAATCTTTCATTGGCATATGTGTTTTCCATTTGAGATTAGGTCTGTACTGTAGTTGCAGTGTAAGCAATCAAAGTTTGTCTTGAACATGGAGTTGTAAGATTGTGGTTTCCTCTGCTCTTCAAATTCTGAACAGAAAATAGCCCCTGTGCACTAATATTGATTCATAAAGTTCAATAATAATATGTGAATTAATATGTCTCTTATTGGGAATTTTTAACCCACTCTCTTCTCTATAATTTCAGTGTGTAACTTTTGGAAAAATCTAACCTATGAAATTTGGGCTAATACAGGTAGGGGAGGTAAGTTTTACCTCAGGAAAAATTAACTAATTAAAATGTATTTCTATGGCATAGAGTAATGTTTAACATTGGTCGAAAGAAAGCATGTTTGTCTCCAATGTTCTCTGAACATGGGAACATCAATGTTGCAGTTGCATAAGGGTACAGTTTAACAAGGTTGTCTTGTGGAGAGGAAAAGCTGTCAATCAGCAAAATGTTGCCAATGACACAGTAATAAACAGAGAACTTGACATTAGGAATTGATGGCTAATGCTTAAGATAGGGAATAGGTGGATATATGATAACAGAACCAATTGTGATAACTGAGGAGAGGTGTGGACACTGTGTGAATGCCTATGTGCTATAAATCTGAGATACACATTTCTGCACTAGTTAAACTCGTGTGCCAGAAGGCACCTTACCAAGTCTACCTCTTTCTGTCATGTTATGCCCTGCCCTGGGAGTGAATCAAACATGGAATCAAATATGTCAAGATATACCCATTGGCTCCCAGCAATATAGAGAGGATTTGGAAAATCCTGCAAAATAAGAACCTGCAAATGAGCCAACACCTTACATGTACAAAACAAAGACCTGCTTGGATTACAGGAACAATGATTACTGAGGAAGTATATTTGTTATTTTTCTCTCTATATATGAATATTTGTTCTATCAGTGCATAAGTGGGGCTTTCTTGGTACCCCGAAAACCTGTGCAACATGGAGTGCTTAAAACCATGGGCTCCTGCTTGATGGTGTCAGGGTTAAGTTCTTTATCTCCTCCTCTGGTCACAGGAACATGTGTGATTCATTTGACAAATGTAACATTACAGTAAGGTAAAATTTTCCACCATTTTCTCTGTGGATTAAACATTTCTCTAGAAACACTATACCTCTTAAAAAAAAAACCTTAAAAATATAACATTTCAAACTAGACACAATACTAAGAATGCAGGTTGATAAATATTGAATTTTATAACTCTACAGCTAGGTTTATATATGTTTAAGCTATCTATCTATCTATCTATCTATCTATCTATCTATCTACCTACCTATGGTTGTCATGTTTTCCTAACTACCCAACTGTAAATTGATTCTTCAAACCGATGTGTAGTATATTTATTTTGTTTCTGTTTAAAGCCATCATTTATATAGATAACTTTACTTCTTAAAATTTTGATAGTGTCATCAATTATGTAAGATTGCCCTCTCTGATTTGGGTCACATAAAAACTTAATAAGCATATTTTTATTTATACATCTAAGAAGTTATTTCAGTGTCTACTGGATCTAGGTGAAGAGCAGATAATAAACAATCATAAACATTTTTCTACTTAGATATTAGAGTATAGTTTAAGGCTTTGTGTATTCATTCAACAAATCAAGTGTTTGGTTTTTACAATTCAATATGGACAATTTAATTGCTTTATAGAACAACTAAAAATTTAATATTCCTTTGGAGAGTTGATAAAATTCTCGATAGTCTATCTGAGTCCACTCTACAAATACTATAAAAATCATTTCATTGGATAGGTTAAAGCATGTTTTCTAAATAAAATGTACCCCTTTGAGAGAAATAGGAACATGTCAAGGCGTACAATTTTCTCAAAGGATTTGGCTGGACGTTAGTTCTCCAGGAGTTCCTAGAATGCTTAATTGTATTTGTTGTGCAGTGTGCAAAAAGTATATGACAGACCTTGCCCTGTTTGTATACTCAGTCCTTTATGATTATAATACATACTCAGCATTCACTGTCCACATTGGCTTCAGTGATTTTCTTGCTCTTGAAAAAGACCTCACACTAATTTAAAAATGGTTAATGTACCTTCTAAGAATCTTCACGACACGTCATGGAGGAATATCAGTAAAGTGGGTTCTTATAAACTATTTAAACATTTTTTTCAAGAAAGTAATTATTACTAGAAACTGTAAAGACTTTTTCTTTTTATCTTTTCACCAGTCATGCACTCTTCTCTCCAGAGCATAAAATGTTAGTTCTTCTGGTTACTAGACAGGGAGTGTTTCTTCAGGCCTGATCTCTGTGGGTCCAAGGCCAAGCAGTCATTCTCAGTAATGGACAGAGGCACAGTCCCTGTGTCTCACTTCTGTGCCAAAGAGCTTTTCATCTGACGATGTCTTCCCTGCTCTGTTTCCCTACTTACAGTCTGAAGGCAACACTGAGAATCAGCTCCCTTAGGATGACTCAACATTTCTGGCCATACTTCACTGTTAACCAGTGCTGAAGCCTGGGAAGGCCTTTCCAGTTATATACCGTATTCCTTGACTTATATAATGTTAGAAATGAAGATTTACAGTATTTACAGGATTCCTTTCCATAGATTTAGTAAAGTAAAAACTGATTTTTATGACATTTATATTTTTATCCTATTAACAAGAGTGAAATTGTTTTATATTTTACAAATCTCTCTATGTCTTTTCCAATTCTTTTATTTATTTACTTATTTTCACAAATTCACAATGGCTGTGGTTTTTATTGTACAATAGACAATGAAAGTAGGACATGGTCTTGATTTTTTTCAAACTTTTTTTATTAGCTATTTTCTTTATTGATGTTTCAAATGTTATCCCCTTTCCTGCTTTCCCCTCTGAAAACACCCTATCCCATTGCCCCCCTTCCCCCATCACCACTCCCAGGCCCTGCTCACCAACCCAACTATTCCCACTTTCCTGTCTTGGTATTCCCCTACACTGGGACATAAAGCCTTCTCAGAAAGGCTCTCCCTCTTTGATGTCCAATAAGGACAACCTCTGCTACATATACAGCTGGAGCTATGGGTCCCTCCCTGTGAACTCTGGTTGGCAGTTTAGTCCCTGGGAGCTCTGGGAATACTGGTTGGTTCATATTGTTGTTCTTCCTATGGGGCTGCAAACCCCTTCAGCTCCCTGGGTCCTTTCTCTAGCTCCCCCATTGGGAACCTTGTGCTCAGTCCAATGGTTGACTGAGAGTACCCACCTCTGTATTTGTCAGGTACTAGCAAAGGCTCTCAGGAGACAGCTGTATCAGGCTCCTGCCAGCAAGCACTTGTTGGCATCCATAATAGTGTCTGGGTTTGGTGACCATATATGGGATAGATCCCCACGTGGGGCAGTTTCTTTCATCTCTGTTCCATGCTTTGTCTCTGTATCTCCTCCCATGGGTATTTTGTTCCCCATTCTATGAAGGGCAAGTCCTGAGTGAGGTAATCCAATCACAAAAGAACACATGGTATATACTCACTGATAAGTAGATAAGTAGCCTAGAAGCTTGGAATACCCAATTCTTCTCTAAACTGCTAAGTGATATCTTGCAATTTTGACAACTGTCTGTTCAGTTGGAATGATGGCAAAATGACAAATAATATTTTAGAATCATTTTAAAAGTGATGTCACTTCACAAAAGTGCTGAGTATGCCTTACATATCCTTTAGAGTTCTTGGATAATTGCTACTGTGCAGAAAGATGAAGTCTTCAGGACAAAGGAACTGTGGATGTGTTCTTTAGTCTATATATGGACATGCTGTTCTATAGCTAAGACTCACTTCCTTCTCAGCTTCTCCTTCCTCCCTTCCTCTTCTTGAGTCTTTCTTTCTTTCTCTTCCTCTTTCTCACTTCCCTCCGTTCCTTGCTCCTTGCTCCCATACTCTATCCTACTGTTCATTGTCCCATTCTGTTCCATTCTTCCTTACATCCTCTCCCCTCCTCTCTTCCTTCCTTCTCTTCCTTCAGTAAGAACTAGAGGACACACACACACACACATACACACATACACACACACACACACACACACACACATTTACTTTTATATAAGTGTATTTACCATATACAAAATCTTTAATTTTCTTCATTGCATTTATCAAGGGAGAATCTAAGAAGAGTTGATGCTTTAATTTGAGTTTATGTTGTGGGTACAGTCTTGATCTCACATTAGATGTATAGGAAATACTCAGAGTAATAAATGTCAGTGCTGAAGAACTCAGTTGTTCCTGTGTGTCCACATCTATATGCTGAATGTTAGAGGTTATTTTACTACATATATTGAGCTAATATAGCTCCATTTGGGTGAGCTTAAACTACATCTTAACAGTTAAAAAGTGTAAATGTTCTGGGGTATTCTGAAAGCAAGAGAAATGGTCCATCTCTGGAAAGAGCTCCTAACTGGTTATCTAATGCCAAGTGGTTAGCCCAGAGATAATATAGGATGAGGTAGCATTGTACTGACTGAGCTGGTTTTATTTGTGTATCTATGTGTATGTGTGTGTGTGTGTGTGTGTGTGTGTGTATGGTGTATGTGTGATTGTGTGTGTGTGTGTGTGTGTGTGTGTGAGAGAGAGAGAGAGAGAGAGAGAGAGAGAGAGAGAGAGAGAGAGAGAGAGATGGTAGGCTGGAGGTAGAGAAAGCAAAGGGAACATTATGTAATTATAATTTTAAAAAATAAAAAAGAACAAGAAGTTTTAGAAAACAAACATATTTCGTAGTCATAGGTTTTTAGTTCTTTACAGTAACTACAATTCGGGCAGCTTCGTAATGAAAGTGCAATTTAAAGGAATCTTACCATTAAATCTTCATTTAATTTGTTTGTTAAGGCTGTTCTATGAATAGGCTTTGGGTTTTTTGTTTTGTTTTGTTTTTTTCTGTGAATAAAGAGGCAGATAACTAAACTATTGAGGGTTAAAAGTCCTGGTCAGGACTGGGCAGAGTTCCCTAAACAGAATTCTGGTGAGAGCTACAGGATAGGGGTGGTGGGAAGGGAGAAATATGCCCTATGAGCCACTGCCCTCGGTGTTTCTGCCACCTCTTAGTCCTGAAACACTACTCATCACCTGGGATCCTGGAGGATGCAAATGACTCAAATCACCACATCTGGAATCCTCACTAATTAATGCAAAGCTAAACTCAACTATTGCCTGGGCAGTTTTCTTTATGTATTAATTGTGTCTTTTCCTGAGAAGATGTGAATAATGATCATTCCAGGAAGGGTCCCAACAAGAGGATAAAGAAACAATTTCATCCATCTGTCTTAAGTTTACTTGAGGGTCATGGGTGACATAGAGGCAGAAACATTACTAAAATATCCATCTCAGCATGCATGGTGCTGCATGATACATTCTCTTCCCAGAACTTGTTTTCTCTATTTGCAACACATTTCCAACTCTGTGTGTATGTGCCAGGGGTGGGGCGGTGAACTCGTTAACTGGGTTTCAAAAGTTTCATTTACCTCTTAAGGCCTAGGAGTCTCCCACTTCATTCCAGGAGAGAATGGTCATATTGGAAGGAAATAGTTTTACAACTCCCTCCCAGAGTAGGATAAAATCCTTCAGGTAGAGTTGTTAAGATCTAATCTCCCTCTCTCTTCCTCCCTCTCTTTCTTTTTCAGTTTAGAAAGAGAGACAGTTTAAGTGAGGGAATTTCAGAGTACCCAATAGAGTAGTGCTAACTTTAGGGCACTTATACTTATTTTTGGATATTGTATGTTTGTCTCTGTTTTGGCTTATAATAAAAAAACCACCTTGAAATATAGAATTATTTGTTTAAAAAGGCTGCAGGCTTTTCCATTTTTGACACTTCTCCCTTTTGTTCTGCATGTGCACTATATTTCTAAGGGTTTGGAAGCATGCTTACTTACATCCTCCACTGAACACAAAATTAACTACAGAGAGCAGAAAATGGCTTATTTATCCCCAAGCAAGATGAGCTTAAAATAGAATATAGATATTGGAGGGAGGGGTTCTATTTGGTTATATTGATTCCAAGTCTTTCTTTTTGAGATTTCCTGAAACAATACACCTTTTCTCTGTGTCTTTTGAGCACCAGGGACTTGTGATAAATCTGTTGACTAGGCTGTGCATTTTCTTTAGTAATGATCTCTCTCCCTCTCCCTCTCCCTCTCCCTCTCCCTCTCCCTCTCCCTCTCCCTCTCCCTCTCCCTCTCCCTCTCCCTCTCCCTCTCCCTCTCCCTCTCCCTCTCCCTCTCCCCACCCCTTCTCTCTGGGTATGTTTGTGTCTCCCTCTGTCTTTCTGTCTCTCCCTCCCCTCTCCATTACACTCTCTTTTCCTCCCCTTCCCCCTCCCCATCCTATCCCCTGCCATCTTCCCCCTTTTCCCTCTACAGTAGTTTGTGAAGTATAGATTAAAACACTTGGAGTGACATTGGAGATGAGAATTTTAAGCTTGCATTGGAAAAAATGAATAAGAATGAGGGGTAAATAAGATAATATGAGAACAGAGCCAGTGATACAAATTTTGGTAATGAGACAGAAAGAGTTTAGGACCATGTAATGGAAGAGAGGAAGGCCTCCAATCCAAAGAGACCCACTAAACATTGTGCTTCTTTCTTGGTGGTGGGAGGGGCCAGCTGCAATAACTTATCTTTCACTTTAGAAGGAATATCTCTGCATGCCCCACACCACTGTACTCCTAAGAATTTCACTGAAGTAGATGGTCCTTGAATCTTGGTTGGACTTATTTTCCATCCTCTGATACGCATATGTGTTACCAATGAATCCAAAGTGGTTGCTACTTCCTGCTCACTTGGTCCAATCAGCATAGTATCATCAATATAGTACACCAATGTGATATTTTGTGGAAGAGACAAACAAGATCCCTTCTAACTACGTTATGACACAGGGGAGGAGAGTTAATATATCCTTGAGGCAAAACTGTAAAGGTATACTGCTGGCCTTGCCAACTGAAAGCAAACTGCTTCTGGTGGTCCTTATGGACAGGTACTGAGAAGAAGGCATTTGCCAGGTCAATAGCTGCATACCAGGTTCCAGGAGATGTGTTAATTTGCTCAAGTAACGAAACTACATCTGGTACTGCAGCTGCAATTGGAGTTACTACCTGATTTAATTTTCGATAGTCAGCTGTCATCCTCCATGATCCATCTGTCTTCTGCACTGGCCAGATAGGAGAATTAAAGGGAAATGTGGTGGGAACCATCACCCCTGCATCTTTCAAGTCCTTGATCGTGGCAATAATTTCTGCAATTCCTCCAGGAATACAATATTGTTTTTGATTCACTATTTTCTTTGGCAGAGGCAACTCTAAAGGCCTCCATTTTGCCTTTCCAACCATAATAGCCCTCACTCCACAGGTCAGAGAACCAATGTGAGAATTCTGCCAATTTCTAAGTATATCTATCTCAATTATACATTCTGGAACTGGGGAAATGACCACAGGATGGGTTCGCGGACCCACTGGACCTACTGTGAGTTGCACATCAGCCAAAACTCCATTAATCACCTGTCCTCCATAAGCCCCTACTCTAACTGGAGGGCCACAATGTTTCTTGGGATCTCCTGGGATCAGTGTCAATTCAGAACCAGTATCCAATAGGCCCCGGAAAGTCTGATTATATTTCCTTTCCCCCAGTGTACAGTTACAGTGTACAGTAAAAGGTCGTAGGTCCCTCTGGGAAAGAAATGGAGAAAGACTAACAGCAAAACTTTTAGGTGTCTTACCAAGATCGCTCATCAGGGGAACCCGACCATCCCTTCATTCAAGGGGTTCTGGATCTGTAAACTGGCTCAAGTCTGGAAATTGATTCACTGGCCAAGATTGCCTTTTGCCATGATCCAATGCAGCCTTTCTCTCATTTATTTCAAGATTTTTCTGCTTATACAGATCAAACAAAGAGAGTGGCACAACTGTTACTGAAGGGTGTGGCTTCTGTCACCAATTTTCATGTCTATACAGAGTCTTTATAGGATTTGTGTTGCTAGTCCATTGTTAGGAAAAAAGTCCATTGTGTTGTTAGTCCAAAGTTTTTGTTTTTCACTTGCAGTTACATAATACTGGAATGAACATGGTTTGGATGTATATAGCGGTATATACCTCCCCCCCACACACACACACGCGCGCACGTGTGTGTGTGTGTGTGTGTGTGTGTGTGTGTGTGTGTATGTGTGTGTATTGTGTGTGTGTGTATATGTGTGTGTGTGTGTGTCGGTAGGTGTATTTGGTGGGTGTGTGGTGTACATGTGGGGTATGTGTGTATTTGTGAGGGTAGTATATGTGTGTATCTTTTTTACTTCAGAAAATGAACCGAGAATTCTTTCTTGATACTTTATTTTGTATGCATTTTCCATTTACAGCATATATCACTGGTTGGTTCTTAAGTGTGCTGCATATATTGAAAGAGGAGATCACCCCAATTTGTCTTTGAACTGAAAGCATATTGTACTTAGCTGCTGATAACAATTTGCCTAGTTGTTCAGACATCTTACTTTAAAACAGTTTCATACGATTGCATGTGAAAGAGATAATTAAAAATGGTTAGCTTGTGGTTTAAGAAATGGTTGAGGTTAATAGGATGATTTGAAAGGACTGACTTTTCTCCTATAGTAAAAGTATAACTTACTTTCATAAATAATAATACTGCTCTTTTTTAAGCACTCAGTAAAACAACTTTCTTTAGGTAAAATATTGATGAATTCTCTCTCTAACACACACACACACACACACACACACACACACACACACCTCTAGTTATGTAACCAACTACAGAAAGTATTCTGAATTTAGTCTCCAGAGGAAAAGAAAAAAATTAACTTTAGCCACTCCAGGGGAATCTGTTTTATTCTTTTGTGAATCACTCGCATTTTCCTGAGGATATTTCCAAACCAAGTTTTAAGAACTCAAGGCTTCTCCAGTGTTCATTATTCCACTATTCGGGTCTAAAATCAGATGTTCTATTTCAGTTTGCACTGTGAGGTTTTCAGTATCTGGGCTTATTACCATCCATCTGTTTAAGCAGACTCCTGTTTTCTCCTAGTCTGCTCTTCTTCCTTCCTTTTGGTTTTTCTGCATGATTTCCCTGTCCTCACCGGCTGGCTGGCAGCTTTGTGTTTCCTTGAGCAACTTAGAGCAAGCTTGCCTCCTCTCTGCTTAGCTCTTCTCCTAGGGAGGCATTTAAATGGCTTCTTGTCTGCAGCGCACTGCTCTCTGGGCTGTAGATTGAAATAAGAAGAGGGCTCCTCGTGGATGGTTCCCATTGTCCTTAGGTATCCAGGGAACCAGCCTGTGATGAATTAACTGCAGATTGTAACGAACACTGCAGCAAACAGATATGGTCTCCCTTTCTAATCCGTGTTATATGATTTCCATGACAGATTCCTTTCAGGGGTTCCTCTGGTTCCCGTTTTAATGTAATTTTGTGTTTTAATTTTGCTCAGTTTTGCAAAACAAGCTGAAGCCCGTTTTATTTTTCTGCTGCGAAACCTCTCGGACAAAAACTGAAGCCTATTACCGTTTGCTTTATCTCACACTAAAGCACTGGAATCAAGCATGTGCCATAATTTATTTAGCATTTTGTTCGCATCTGCTACTGTCCTATTCATTTTATTTTTAAAGGAGAATCAGAAAAGTGTCCTAAAAGTCTGTGCTTACTTCTCCCTGTTCGATTGTTTTCACTCATATGTAATAGTGACAACTGTTTCCTTGCACGAGTTCAGTGCTCTCACATCTATGAGACTGACCATATAGAAAGCAGCAGCGTGTGCACGGCCTCATTCCTCTTTTAGGCCGAGAAGCTAACAAATCAGTGTGTGCTTCACACAGCCCATCCCAGAATGTGATTTCTGGCCTCTCTGCTTTGGCTTCCCTGTAAAAGACCACCTCGGCTGCTGTTCTCCATTCCTAGCTGCACAGTGTTTCAGATGGCCGTAATAAAAATTCTGTAGCTTCCTTTCAGAAGCTACATTCTTTACATGACATCTAGAGGCCAAAATTGATGCGAGCATAATTAATCTTTCCACATGGCTATGCAGGCCCTAGGTATATCAGGGATGAGAACCACACTGTCTGCATACTTAACTTACAGAACATCCCAGCACAGATCTATATTCTGAGCAGGGCTCAGCATGATGCCATCATCCTGCGGATATAAAAGATAGAGAAAAAAAAAACCCAGCAACCTCATGAGACAAAAAGCAACTTAAAGAACTGAAATTCCCTTCTCTTAAGTTTACATTTCATATTCTATAATGCTTAATGTAAATTCCAAGGAATTATGAGATAAACCAATTAGTGTCTCTGGAATTCACTCACAACAATCAAGATGCTGCTGATAGAAATAAAAAAATGTAAATGTAAAGTGGTTCATTATATTTTCTTTCCTTTGACCAATTTTTAAGGGTAAGTATGTTTTTGCTGTCTCTAAAGTCCTCTGAGAGCAGTATTCCGACTCTCGCTTTAATCTGCATACTTGCAGAAAGCATCAGCTTACAGGAAAGAATAACTGATGTTCTCATCTCCCTGTCGAGAAGCAGCTCTCTGTTCATTCAGTATTGATGGAGAACAAATATCAGAAGAATAGGATCAGCACAGCCATATTGAAGTACATAGTCCAGGGTATCTCTCTACCTATTTTGAATCTTAGAGAAGTTGATCTTACAGTTTTCCATCAAATAATCAAGATAGATATAAAAAAGTTTAAATTCCATACATCATAATAAGGTTTTTGTCCATAATGTATACAGGTCATACACAAATATATAAATGCATGTAACTTCTGTCTGTATATGTAAAACTATTCTATGTTTATAGTTGTTAGGTATTCTGGAAATACATATTAATTTTGTTAGCCATATCTTTTCAACTATCATGTCATCTGAAGTAGTTCAAATAACTTTATGTGTGAATGTATGTGCACGTGTGTGTATTTGCTACATGTGGCATTCACTGACATAAGTGGAAGACTCTGAATCTTGAAATTACTTTTGCACTTTTCAGTTGGCAATGCTATGTATTTCAGCTGTTTCTGTTGATATATGCACACACAGATTCATGCACCCTATTACTTACTGTCTTAGTATCCATTATCTGCCACATTTTAAAGCCTTATTTCTTTGTGATTGGTACCTATGACGCTATTAGTTTTATCATCATAAAATTCCACGATAAAGGTTTTTCCATAAGATGTCCAGACTTTGATTTGTAGAAGTGTTTTCCAGATCATACAGAATGACTAGGATTTCTCTGTCACAGGAGACATGCATATGCAATTTTCTTAACTATTGCCAGGTGGCTTTTCAGGATAGCAGCTCCAATATCCATTGCCAGAAGGGCAGGAGAGTTCCCATCTCTCCATAGCCTTGCCAATGATGGGAATCACCCCATTCTCTGGTTTTCATCATTTTCATGAAGAAGAAATTATTGTTATTATAATTCTTATAATGCTTATTGTTCTTGTAATTTTTATTTGACAATTGTTAAGGTCAAACAACTCTCCATAAGTTTGTATTCACTAATGTGAACTATCTTTTAAAGTTCTTAGTGTTCTCTCAAATTTCCTGTCATTTGCAATGAACTTGAATACTTTGTCAATATTTTATCAGTTTTAGCAAATACACTCTCAGATGATAAATGGTCTCAATTTTTAATGTGTTCAAATCCATTAATTTTCAATTTTATGATTTTTAGTATCTTAAATATTTATTTTGATGTACCTATGTAAGAAATATCTCCAATTGCTTATTTTTCTTACCATTTTATAGGTAAATCTTTGGTATGGAGAACACTTGCATTTGCTACGGAAAGTAGAAACTCAGACACAGTTTTCTTTGTACAGTAAACTACCTTCCCGTGCAGTACTATTAAAATTCTCTATTTTCTCCATGGCTTTTTCCCTTGAATTCATTAACATTTTCAGCTGTCCCTCACTAAATATCCCTGTGCTTTGTCTTAATGCATTCTAACTTGTTGATTTAATTACACATCTTTCTTTACTCTTGATACTTCCTTATCTAAGGTTATGGTAGGACACACCTCAAATTGCCACACTTAGATATTTAAAGTAGATAGATTGTCAGTTCCGGTTCCTGACTCAAAAACTGAAACAGAGGATGTGAATTTTTACACCAATTTAAATATTTTAATTAGTTTACTACATTTAGAAAAATACATCAGCTTCAGTTGGTTGGTACTTTCAGTTTGGGATGCATTTTTTTTCTATAGATGAACATATTTTCTGCACATATCTCAATGTTACTTTGTGTACTTATTGGATATATTTTTCTAGTTAGACATCAACAAACATTGATACATGGGATTATGGCACCAATTGTTGACCAAAGAAAATATCCAGCCCAATCACATGTTGGTGAGCCAATGAGTTTATTTTGCTTACTTACTAAACTGTTAGTGATGACTCCCAGGAGCATGGCTGACTCTTCTAGCTGCTCCATTGAAAAGTCCATACCAAGTACTTGGTAACTTACAAAAGCTGAGCTATTGAAGCTCCCATAGGAAGATCCAGAGAGGGTCAAAGAAAGCCCTCCTCTCCTCCAGAAATTGTTTCCTGCTTTTCCAACCCCAGGAAGACAGTTTATGAGATGCATGCATGTTGTGAGCCAACTCATTACATCCCCAAGGGAGTGTCCCTATCCAGGTTAAATAGGACACACCTATACAACACCCCAATTCTTTTAACCTTTTTCTATTCTCTTCATAAATGTTCTCTGAGCTTTAGAGGGGGTGATATAGATGATTATTATCTCCTGGTTGTAGATGACCATTGAATTGCTCTAGCATAGTAATCATAGTAATGGTTACTAATTCCTGGAAGTTGACTAGCTATGTGTCTCCCCATATAACTGCTCCCCACTGGAAAAAAAAACACTTCCCTCTACAAGGAAGAATAACATCAATCTGTGGCCATAAACATAAATATTTGGAAGACAATTTGATAGACACATCACATCCTTATAACAGAACAATACCAGTTGCATCTCCAGTTACTATCTCTTCAGCAACGAGATTTTGTCCTGGTTATGGTACTTTAATATGAATTGGGTTTTCAAATCCATTTAGAAAGTAGTTGACTTCAGCTATAACAATTGTGCTTTTATTGAGCCAATAGGCATATCCTATCTAGCAAGCTGATAGTTTAGCAAGCCAGGTCCATAACTGATCAGGACTGTATTGGTGATATCTCTTCCCCAATGGCCTAAAAAATATCATCAAACATTCTGAAAGTCAAGCAGCACAGATTTCTCTATATTCTGGAATAAAGCATGGTGTGTTTTAAATATTAGAGATATACCATCTAATCCTGGCATACAACCAACAGCAATGTTGTTATGTGGTAGTCTGAGGGGAGGGACTTCCTGGCCAACAACTCCTAGGGAGATAACATGAGGCTGATATTGAGATTTTTCAATCAATATCTTAATGTCTACTGGGAATGTCCTTTTGCTAACTGTACAGACAACTTTAATTCTAACTTGCTAACTATTGATGTTTACAGGCTTTTCAGATGTTTTCCCAAATCTGGAAGGCCTTCAAAAGATAGCCTTATAGATTAATTTGAAGCAACTGAAGGAAAATATGAAGAAGCAAAACCTTGAGAGAATGTGTATTGTTCATATGTTCACAGTCACGTAAAGGACTTTAATACCCCAACCCCATGGAATCACAAAGCCTATTTTTGGTGAGGCTCAAGGGAGATAACAGTTTTCCTTCAGCATCTGACTAGTGTAAGTAAAGACCAGCAACTGCATCTTCGTCTTCATCCTGGATGTACACAGCCTAAGACTCTTTACTCAGAGTATTTAATAACATGCCGAGTTTTGGTAGCAGACCCCATCCTGATCCTGGATTTCCTCTAAAGGTGTCTTCGTGTCTGTTCTTCCCTAATTCCATTCTTTACCTTGGGTTCTATGACCCAAGCCAAGTCCTGGCAGAAACGTTTTATTACAAAATGTCAAAAACATATGGTTTTAGAATTTAGATCTGAGAAGACAAGAGAAAAACGTAGATATCCAGTACAGCTTTAGAAAAGCCTACCATTCATATCAATTTTCCTGTCAGAAGAGCAACATTAGGTTAAAAGCATAGATGTCATTCTCCAGTAAGCCACCTGGTCTCTTCCAACTAGACAGCAGTTTCATATCTCCTTGTTCCTGACAGACTTTATGGGTCCAGCGTGTGCTGCTAGGCAAGCGCAGGGAAAAAAATGTTGTATAAAGCCTACCTAAGTATGCGAAAAATCTCACTAGTAACTTGGTATGGATTATTGAATGTATAGATAGCTTTGGATCATATGAACATTTTAACAAGATTGATTCTTCCAGTCTGGAAATACGGAATAGCTTTATGTGGTTTGGTTATATCTACTTTAATTGCTTGCATCAGTGACTCAAAGGGATACAAATTGGAAAGGAAGAAGTCAAATTATCACTATTTTCAGATGACATGATAGTTTACTTAAGTGCCCCAAAAAACTCCACCAGAGAACTCCTATAGCTGATAAACAACTTCAGCAAAGTGGCAGGTTATAAAATCAACTCAAGCAAATCAGTTGCCTTCCTATACTCAAAGGATAAGCAGGCTAAGAAAGAAGTTAGGGAAATGACACCCTTCACAATAGCCACAAACAATATAAAGTATCTTGGTGTGACTTAACCAAACAAGTGAAAGATCTATACAACATGAACTTAAGGTCTCTGAAGAAGGAAATAGAAGAAGACCTCAGAAAATGGAAAAATCTGCCATGCTCATGGATTGGCAGGATTAATATAGTTAAAATGGCCATCTTGCCTAAAGCAATATACAGATTCAATGCAAGCCTCATCAAAATCCCAACTCAGGTCTTCACAGAGTTAGAAAAAGCAATTCTCAAATTTATCTAGAATAACAAAAAACCCAGGATAGCTAAAACTATTCTCCACAGTAAAAGAACTTCTGGGGGAATTAGTATCCCAGACCTCAAGCAATACTACAGAGCAATAGTGTTAAAAACTGCATGGTATTGGCACAGGGACAGGCAAGTGGACCAACAAAATAGAATTGCAGAACCAGAAATGAACCCACACACTTATGGTCACTTGATCTTTGACAAAGGGGCTGAGAGCATCCAGTGGAAAAATGATAGCCTTTTCAACAAATGGTGCTGGTTCAAATGGAGGTCAGCATGCAGGAGAATGCGAATTGATCCATTCTTATCTCCATGTACTAAGCTCAACTCCAAGATGATCAAGGACCTCCACATAAAACCTGACACACTGAAACTAATAGAAAAGGAACTGGGGAAAACCCTTGAGGACATGGGCACAGGGGAAAAGCTCCTGAACAGAACACCAATCTTATGCTCTAAGATCAAGAATTGACAAATGGGACCTCATAAAATTACAAAGTTTCTGGAAGGCAAAGGACACCAGCAAAAGGACAAAACAGCAACCAACAAAGTGACCAGCATCCTTGTCACTTGCATCATTTTAATCTTCTTTGTTTTCATTTCTCTTAATCTTTCTTTCCCTTTTAATCCGAGGATCATGATAATCTGATGGTTACTTTGAAACTAATATTTATAAAGTATTAAAATACACAATTCACCTAGTCAAACTTATAAGGGGATTTTCATCTTTTGGGAAAAGAAATTTTTATATTAGCAAATATATTGACCTCAAGTGTTTCATAGTATTTTAGAATACCACATTATGGCCCAGATTAGTTATAGTAAATTTGCTCCTGACAGGGATATGTTACTTTCTCTCTTACCCCTTCACCATATTTCCAAGTGTGTTAAAATCTTCCCTATTTTAATTGCATCTTCTTTTGATGACTTTTCCAAACCTGACTTATTTCTTCAGGTTGCTCAATGTCTGACTAGGTGAAACAGTTTGGCCATAGTTTTAGATAGTTTATGTTTGCTACTGTATTTGACTTGGACCCCACATGATGGATATAGGCTTGTAAATATATTTTCTCCTTTCCAGACTTCAATTCCTCTTTCTCAGCAAGTTTTGAGGGTTCTGGGTGTACAATAATCATTGGCTTTAAAACTCAGTAGTTTTGCTCCTTACCCAATAGTGGTACTCTGGTGCGTTGACCCTGTCTCTCTCTGGGAAAGTATTAAAGAGCTGATCCTATGTGAAAGGCGAGCAAGAGGTGACTGACAGACTAACTCAGTTGCCACTGAGGCCCAGTTCCAGGATTTTGAATTAGCCCACCTTTACATATACCCCATCTATGAAGTACTGGAGTATGTGAAGTGACCAATCCTGAAGACTTAAAGATGTTAGATCTCCACAATACAGAGTAAAACCAGGATATCCAAGAGAAATTCTGAGGATGATCCAGTCTTGAAAGTGTGACCGAAACCCGAGGCTTCAAACCAAACCTAAGACCCATTGCAATGAACATTCACAACGAGAGCTGTTTGAACAAAAGGGTGTAGTGTGTGACTCACAATGACACACTGCGGCTTCCATGACAAGAAGTTTTGTGTATTGTTTTTGATGTTGTTTTGTTTTGTTTTGGTGGAGGTTGAAAGGCCAGAGTGTAGATATAGAGAATGAGAACAGTGGGACTCAGGTGCCTGACATGAAATTCACAAAGTAGCAACTAAACATAGTCTTAAAAAATATTAGTTTTATAGTTGGGACATTTCTACTTATAGTTTACTCAACGGCTAACACTGCTAATGGAACTCGGGCTACATTGGAATGAAAATCAGTAAGGTTAGACTATTTGACAGGCTCCGTGGGAAGTGTTCTCCCTACCTAACTCATCCAGCATCTGGTGTCTGGTAACCATCCTTGTCACTTGCATCATTTTAATCTTCTTTGTTTTCATTTCTCTTAATCTTTCTTTCCCTTTTAATCCGAGGATCATGATAATCTGATGGTTACTTTGAAACTAATATTTATAAAGTATTAAAATACACAATTCACCTAGTCAAACTTATAAGGGGATTTTCATCTTTTCTTCCCCAGAAGCTATAAGTAATCCTACTGTGTTCTTTCCAATAAATTTCTTAGTTTTTCTTGAACCCTTAATGAATTATTTATGAGGACTACAGTTGTACAGACAAGGAAGGAAAATGGCAGGAACCTAGGAAGATGAGCATCTGCTATGTGACATAAACTGGTTCACCCAGCACTAGTCTGTTTCTCCTTTAGATTAATTTCCCTTCTCAGGCGTTTAAGAATGACTTCAATAACCAAACATTGCCGTATACTGTACTACTTAAGTCAATCAATCTACAAAATTTATATTTAAGTAATGTAAAGTTCACACACTCCAGGTTCCTCCTAAGTATTTTTTGGTGGGTATCATTTGATGTATCATTCAGAGACATCTCATGCTAGGAGCCTCCTAGATGATATTCCTTCTGAAGTAAACTAATGCAGTGCTTTTCATAATGAGAAGAAAACTAAATGTTAAGATATATTTTGCATCTGGGGAGTGGTGGTGCACGACTGTAATCCCAGCACTCTGGGGGGCAGAGGCAGGCAGATTTCTGAGTTCAAGGCCAGCCTGGTCTACAGAGTGAGTTCCAAGACAGCCAGGGCTATACAGATAAACCCTGTCTCAAAAAACCAAATCCAAAAAAAAAAAAGATACTTTTTACACAACTTGGAAGAAATTAATGTTTATTTATTTGTTTTTAAACAAGTTAGCTAATAATATACAATTAGGAAATGTGTGTGTACAACTAGGAAATGTGCATGCTAAGAAAGAGGTTCTACAAACAGAAGGAAGACAATTCCAGTTATCTTGCATTTTTTTCGTCTTTTTGTTATTTTGACTTTTTTTTACGCCCCCCAGAGCTGAGGGCTAAACCCAGGGCCTTGCACTTGTTAGACAAGCAGTCTACCACTGAGCTAAATCCCTAACTCTGACAATTCAATTCTGACAGCTCTTGAGGGTCATACTAATGACTGACTTTTCTTCCCCAAATTAGTAGATATTATAGAACTCTTTTTCATGTAATAAATTCATCAGAAGTGGAGGTTTGTGCAAAGGCTTGACCCTGCCAGAGAGTCTCCCAGAGAAATGTGAGTGATAAAACTGAGGGAGAAATAGGAGTGAAGCATCAAAGAAGCAGCACAGGTTCACACTCACCCTTCTTTCCAGTCAGGCAGCAGTGATGAGAGGTTCTTGTTGCTCATCCGCCTTCTCAGTCCTCATGAACTTTAACATAAACCCCTCACAAATGACAGCGGCTTTGGAAACTTCAGAACATCTCTGTCGTAAGATGTTTAAAAGCACCCAAACAGTAATATCAGATGACTCATCTTCCCCAGAGTGTTCAAAAGTTACCTGTAACATGTTTCTATCAGTGAAACAATCTGAGACAAAAATAACTATCCATATTTAGAGGTCTTCCCTTTCCTTTCATTACTATAGTCTTCTGTATGTAAATTTTTCTATTTTATTTTCCTTTTTTTTTTTTTTTGTTTTCTGTCCTGGGAACAGAAAAAATAAAAATGAATTAAACAATGATTAAGTGACTTCAAGGCAGAAGGTAAGGAAGAGTTTTATAGAAGTGTTATAAAAGAGTTTTATAAAGTTCTAGGATAGATGTTTCCAGAAAAAAATATTAAATAATGCAAAGCAATATATTTCCATTCTAGTTAGCTCCACAGCAGAAATACACCAACCATGTGACCACACAACATCAAAAGGAGACCTGAGTGGGTGCTTATTAACTTATTAACTTCTTTAGTGAGTTTGGAGTCAGGTCCACTTTTCTCAACATGAGGAAATTAAAAAGTGTCTGTTCTGTCTCTTCTTGAATTTTTATCTGCTGTCTCCTTTTGTTTTACTTAGGAAATTTTGTCTATTGAGGAGACTGCCTGTTTTCAGTAATATTTTCTAAAATTTATATTTCTTGTCCTCTTTCTTTAAAAAAATGGTGCTGTTGATATTAAACTGGGGATTTCACTTTTCTTAAGAACATAATGTGAGAATACTGCTTGTTTCCTACCTTATAAGTGTTTATTCAAAAGTATATTATAAAGTAACCCACAAGCTCTCACAGTGTCTCGTGAGATTGAAAATACTGAAAATTTGAAGAAAAATAAAGTGTAATCATACTGGTCAATGACAGAGAGAATTTTGAGATAGAAACCATGGATTTCAGGGAGCAGAGGTGTATTGGAGCAAATCATCAAATGCATGATGTAGAGGAATTTTAATCTAACAGCATGGCTGATTTGACAAGGGATCATATCCAAAGACCTTCTAGGTCTGTGTGATCTTGCTGGAATATAGACATTCCTATAGTATATGCCTTTAATCCCAAACAATGGTGCTAAATTTCATTCGTAGAAGGAAGTAGCCATCTTTGAAAGTGACAAAGTGACATTTAATGGTGGGGGGAGGGGCAGACATTGTGATGAACCAGAGGAAGATTTGACAGAATTAGAGATAAGATACATCTAACTCCCAGAAGGACAGGGAAGAGAGGTTGCTTAAGAATTCAGGGCAATCTGGCATCAGTGGGAGAGGAGGCACTTGGTCCTATGGAGGCTTGATGATGCCCCAGAGAAAGGGGAATACTAGAGGGGTAAGGCGGGAGTGAGTGGGTGGGTAGGGGAGCACGTTCACAAAGGCAAATGGGGGGCAGGATAGGTGGTTCATGGAGGGGAGACTTAACAGGGGATAACATTCGATATGTAAATAAATAAAATGATTAATATTTTTTTAAAAGAATGCAAGTCTGAGAGAGTCAGTCAGGTGCACTTCAGTTAAACGCACTTGAGCCATTTCAGTTTAGTTCCTACAGTGCAGGTCAGCAGAGGCGACTGATGCTGGAGAATAAGAAGGAGGCAGAAGATTGGAACAAATTGCCAGAGTTAGTCTGAGGCCACGCACAGCAGTTTTGTGAGAAGGCAGGAGAAGCAGGTTGAATCAGGCACCTTGAAGAGGAGTTTGAGCCAGAACAGCTGAGTTGAATTCGCCAGCCAGAGTTCAGAAAACACTAGAAAGGGCATGCTTGTTCAGAAGTAAGCCTCCCTGCCTTCAATTAGAGCTGGTGAATGAAAGTTACATTTATAGTGGAATAACTTTAAGTTGGGTGGCTTCGAATAATAAGGGGATAAAGGTCATGAAGAAAATGTAGATTTAATCATAACTTGTAGATGGTGTATTTACTATTGAAATAAAGAAATTCATAGCGATAAAACATATTTCAGTGACAGGAGGATGGTTTAGGATTGTCACACAATAGTGGATGCACTTACCAGAATATGTAGCAGAATTTTCCCCTAATTGACTATAATAGTAAATACAGGAATCTAATCACTGGGTGAGAAGGAAGCAGGACTTCCGGGTCTGAGAGAGGAAGAGGGAAAGCATGAGGAGGGGAGCTTCCTTTTGAACTGTGGGAGCAAAGCAGATACAATGTAGGATAGAAGCTGTTAGTTCAGGTGTCAGATGTAACAGGATCCACCACCAGAAGATTTCTAAGACTGAATAGTTAATAAATTTAGGATTCTGTGCCCAGAGATTGTGTTGTCTGTTCTTTCTAAACTAAGATTGTCTGGTGTTTTCCTTCTGCAGGGACTCAGTTGGGCCAAAGGGAAAGAACATAGCCAAGGTAGGATGCTCCGCCAAGCTTTGGGGATAGGAAGATTGGGCCAGGACGGAACCCAGGGATAACATAGCAAGCAGAGGGTGGGAATGGGCAAGAGCACAACCAGAGAGAGCTGCAGATATTTGGGAGTGCTGAGAGAGTTCTGCAGCTGGCAGCCGCAGAGTGGAGAGAATGATTTCGGCGCTCCAGAAAGGCAGAGCCAGCCTTGGTGGGACAACCACTGGCAAAAGGGAAATACGCGATCTCAATACAGTGCTGGGAATAAACGGAGACAGCTTACCTGTGCCTAGCCAGCGATAGCGTGTGTTGTTTCTTTTAATATTACATGCTATAAGAATATTCTAAAGTAAGAAGTAGAATAAGTGTGGAATGACAAGGAAAGGACATAATTCTTTCCTGGAAAGGAAGGTCATAGTTATTTTGACAGACTGATCAGAAAGTCCGACCGTCATGCCCTAAGGCTTCATGAACTTGGGGAGCATGAGATAGAGTAGCTGGAAGACTGGAGAAGGACTGCAAGTGCAGTCTTTTAAGCACAATGCCGCCATGGCAATCATTAACTCCTAGCAGCTGTGCCTCCTGGCACTGGGCCTGCCAATGCTGCATCTTCCAATTAATCAGCTCTGGATTGGGAGGGGGCTCATGGGGTGCTACCACTTATTGCTAATCACTGATAATGAACAGAGTCTAGGAGAGGAGGAGACACAGTTTCGAGTTTTGTATTCGCTGGAAAACCCAGAAGGCTGTAATGGATAGCTTCAAATTCAAGGTCACAGGAATGGTCCATGCGACCCAGATCAATCAACATGATGATGGCAAGAGATTTGTATGAAGAAAGGAGGGGTGGAAATGGTGGTCAGAGGGAAGTCAGGGCGAGGCAGAGGGAGTAAGCAGAAAGCATTATATACATATATGAAATTGTCAACGACCAACATTTATTAATAAAGTAGAAAAAGAAAATGAAATATTAGAAAACAGAAAGGAAAGTTTAAGGTTTATTTTGTTGTTGTTGTTGTTGTTGTTCTAAATGTTACCCATGATTCAATCATTAAGGCCAGTATACTTAATTCAGAAATGTAGTGACTATTGAGGAAAAATAAAGGTGAGTTATTTTACATGAATGTATGTGAAATCAACACTCAGTCTTTTATTAAGAGATTTGTTTTTTACTTTCTAAACAATGTATTTCAAATCATAGACATCAACACATGGGAATAGTCATCCTTACCAAATATATCTAAACCTAGAACCAGGAGGAAATTTTTGTTGAAACAAAAGTGTGTCTCCTTCTGAAAGACCCACAACTTAAGATTTCCTCTCATACACAAATACACATAACTAAATATGAAAAGAAGTATGAAAATTGAACTGGTAGTTGGTGAGATGGTGTAGGTATTAAATGTGTAAGTCTTCCAGAAGATCTATGTGCTGTCAAGTACACACACACACACACACACACACACACAGACACATACACCTTTTAGTGCTTTTTTTTTAAGACACACCATAAGAGGGTATCAGATCTCATTACAGATGGTTGTGAGCTACCATGTGGTTGCTGGGAATTGAACTCAGGACCTCTGGAAGAGCATTCGGTTCTCTTAACCACTGATCCATCTATCCGGCCCCTTTTCTTTCAAAAACATAACAAAATGAACTATAGACATATTCCACATTAAAATAATTATTTACATAAGATTATGAGATACATATATATATAGATATTCCTAATGTGTGTATGTATAACACGATACACGTGTGTGTATATATAAAACAAAGATTAGCTCATCCAGTTAATAACCTAGGCTTAAATTTTGGAGATGAAAAAAAACTTTAAGGGCAACAGAATTTTATGAATAGGCTGTGTCCATGTGTTTGTTAATAAAGTTAGATAAAATGGGTTCTCAAACAATTTCTGGTTTCCCTTGCTTTCCAGTATTTCCTATATTTGAGAGCTTTTTCCTTATGTTTGTGAAGTATAGATATATTTTATTCTTACTGTTGGAAAATGGTTAAATGTAAGAATAAAATAAATTTATATTCAATTAACTTAGATTGTGAAAGTCATCGGTCATATTTTTAGTTAAATCTTCCTTTCTATTTTCTAAAACTGAAGTAATTACCTAAATGTAGGTTTTTTTCAATTTTTATTGATTATTTTATTTACTTACATTTCAAATGTTATACCCCTTCCTAGTTTCCCCTCCACAAGCGCCCTATCCCCTCCTCCTTCCCTCCTGCATCTATGAGGATGCTCCTCCACCCATCCACCCACTCCTGCCTCAGCACCCTAGCATTCCCCTATCCTGAGTCATCAAACGTCTAGAAGACCAAGGGCAACCCTCCCAGTGATGCCAGATAAGGCCATCCTCTGCTCCATATCCAACTGTAGCCATGGGTACCCCCTGTGTATTCTTTTGTTGGTGGTTTAGTTCCTAGGAGCTCGGGTATGTCTGTTTGGTTGCTATTGTTCTTCTTATGAGGTTGCAAACTCCTTCAACTCCTACTTCTCCATTGGGGTTCCTGCACTCAGTCCAATGTTTGGCTGTGTATGTCAGCATCGGTATTGGTCCCGCTCTGGCAGAGCCTCTCAGGGGACAGCTGTACTGGTCTCCTGTCAGTAAGCACTTCTTTTTAAAAAAAATCAATTTTTTCCACTCCATATTTTATTCTTTCCCTGTCCACCCTCTAACTGTTCCAAATCCCATACTTACTACCCACTCCCCTTGTCTCCACATGGATGTCCTCACCTTCCACACAACCTGACCTCTTGGCATCAGCAATAGTGTGTGGGTTTGGTGATCCAGCAGATGGGATGGATCCCTAAGTGGAGCAATTTGTGGTTGGCTTTTCTTCAGTTTCTGCCCCACTCTTTGTTCCTGCATGTCCTTTTGACAGGAGAAATTCTCGATTGATATTTTTGAGGTGGGTGGGTTGCCTCATCCCTCAACTGGGGGCCGTGCCTATCCACTCGATATTGTCTCTACAGGTTATCTCTCCCCTTTGTTGGGTATTTCGATTAATGTTCTCCTTGTTGGGTCCTGGGAACCTCTTGGGTCTTTCTAGTGGCTACAGCCAGGTCCCCCTCCCCAACTGCTACATGCCTACTTTCAAATTCCTAACTCTCAGTACTTCTCCTCCATTTCCTCCCATGTCTGAACTGCCCCCCACATTCCCCTCCCCCTCCTCTCTTTCTCCCAGATCTCTTTCTTCCTTTACTTCCCAGAGATTATTCTCTTCCCCTACTGAATAGGACTGTGGCATCTACAATTTGGTGTGGTCTTTCTTCTTGGGTTTCATATGGTCTGTGTGTTATATCATGGGTATTCTGAGCTTTTAGGCTAATATTCACTTATCAGTGAGTGCATATCATGTGTATTCTTTTGTGATTGGATTACCTAACTCAGGGTGATATTTTCTAGTTCCATCCATTTACCTAAGAATTTCATGAATTCATTGTTTTTTTAATAGCTGAGTAAGGTACCACATTATCTGTATCTATTCTGTATCTATTTCTGTATCTATTCTGTATCTGTATACAAATTCAAATACTTAGTAATTCTTACAATGCAGAAGACAGGCTTCAATGTAAATGGTTAATGGGATGTTTACAGAACCTAAATAATACCAAGTGCTTGCAACAAAATAAGTAAGAATCTAAGTGAAACCAAATGTGCTCAGAGAAGTGGAATGGGAATATACATGGAACAATGTTTATCTTAATTAAAAAAACATTGACAATCTTATGTTAAGCTGGTGAGGGACATCTAGGTTGTTTCCTAGTTCTGGCTATTATAAACAAGGCTGCTATGACCATAGTGTAGCATGTGTCCTTGTTAGATGTTGGAGCATCTTTTGGGTATATGCCCAGGAGTGGTATAGCTGGGTCCCCAGGTAGTACTATGTCCAGTTTTCTGAGGAAACTCCAGACTGATTTCCCGAGTGGTTGTACCAGCTTGCAATCCCACCAGCAATTGATGAGTGCTCCTCTTTCTCCACACTCTTGCCAGAATCTGTTGTAATCATATATTTATTAATTATGGTTACATTTTTCAATTAAATTTAGGTATATTCTAAATTAAATGGGAAGCTGACGTGATATATTTCAATGCTAGTAACAAGTGATTTTATTTAATTTTGTTGCTGTTATTGTTTATTTGTTGCTTGTTTTTGAGATTTCAGTTTCAACATTTACTCTCTTTGCTTTCTCTATACCCTCTTGTAAGCCCTCCAAGCTCTCCTTCAAATTCATGGTGTCCTTTTACACTAACTGCTAAGGCATGAACACATGTGTTTATATAAACCTATACAATCCTAAATATAATGTGTTGAGTCCATATAATGTTTCTTGCTAAAAGAAATTTATTAAATTGTTCTTGCCTTCTTCTTTGAAATCACCTACCCAGTGATTTATCTTTATGTCTCACACCCAGTCATTTTCCTAAGCTATCCAGGGAGCAATAAGAATGCACAAGTTGAAATACTTAGTAACTCTTAGAGTGCAGAAGACAGACTTCAATGGAAATGGAGTAATGGGATGTTTATAGAACCTGAATAATATCAATGTGCCTGAAGCAAAATAAGTAAAAATCTAAGTGAAACCGAGTATACTCAGAGAAGTGGCATTGGACCAGACATGGAAAAGTCTTTAATCTTAATTTAAGAAACAGTTGACAATCTTATGTTAGTGAAAAATGGCTATGCTATAAGGCCAATGAGGACCCATAAACTATAGATTGATACTATGAATTTTAATAAATTTTTCTCTTTTAAAATTTTTATTAAAAATGTTATACAAGACTTTAATATTATCAAATATTATTAAATCAATTATTAAATATTAATGATATTCTCACTTTCCAAAGTACTCCAAGATCCCTACCTCTCTACTGACCCAACTCCATAATCACTCTCTTTTTCTCTCACACAAAATAACAAATACAGCAACAAAATGGCAATCAGAGCAAGCAAGCAAACAAACTCAGTGAGGCATAAAGTAACTACGTGATAAAACAAACAAGAAACCACATGCAAAACTAAAAGTGGGTTTTGTATTATCCAAGTATTCCTGGGCTTGGTGCCTGTCCTGGAGTATGGTTGATACACCCAGTGATTCTCCATTGGTGAGAACTGATTTTCTATTTCCTAGCAGGGTATCAATTGCAAATAGTTTCTTGGTTAGGAGTAGAATTTTTGTGTCTACTTGCCTTGGCAAGTTTTTGATGAGCATTTTCTCACAGCCATAGAGAGCTAACAAATAAATATAGGACAACTGGCGGGGTGGCATTAAAAATAGAAATGTTCAAAGAGTGGGGAAGAATGAGAAAATCAAAACGGTGCAGTAAGCTATTTGAAGAAAGTTACTGGTTAAAGGACACCCAACAAACAGGCGGGAGCTGGAGAGTGACAGTGTAATCATAAAAATGTTATCACAATGTGTGATAAAGCACGGGGTGCTGTCATCCTGAAATGAACGTCCCGACAGATAATAAAATGGGAATAACAACAGAATGGAGTGCCTAGAAAAACAAATGGAGGGTTCAAAGTGCCTCAGGTTCAAAATAGATCATTCTGTGGAAGGTATCGTAGTTTATCCTTGTGAGAAGGAGCAAAGATGACGGGAAGTGTAGCATGAGCTTTGTGGATGATAAAATCCCAAGAAGGATATATTGTTCAATGGCTCTGGTTTGTTTATTTAATTAACAATCTCTCTGAGTATCTAGCATGTGACATATTAAATACTAGAGATATAAAATGTGGGAAACAATGAGCTGGAAACATTTTGTTCATGGATGAACTTTGTATTTCATTGGGGATTGATTAGACTCGTAACAGTTCAAATAAATACAGATGGGTACAGTGTTTCAAAAAGGGATGAATACAGGAAGAAGTCAAAAAGAAGAGCCAAGGATTCTCAATAAGTTGTATTCTATTATTAGTAAATGTCAAGTCCCTTGACAGGATTTATGTGCAATGTGAAATTGGAAAACTGAGAAGAATTTTGAAAGCAGATTGAACAATGTATACAGTCCTTAAGTTGAGATAAATGTCCGTAAGCCGAGCTATACCCAGGATGTATAGCTAAAAGCCTGGTGGCTTCTGTGGTCCCAGCATAGGCTGGAGCTCTCATTTCCAGAGATACAGAATGTCAAAAGGTACTTGGAAACTGGAAAACAACACGTCTTTTCACTTTATTTAATAATTTAATAAAAACATTCTTCGTGCTGTAATGAAAAGTAGATAAAAGTGGGCAAGATGAAATCTAAAGTACACGTAGAGGAAAAAGGAGAGTTTTTTTATTTCATCCTTTTTATTTCATTTTGTTATTACAGGTGATCTTAAATAATTTAAATTACCCTAGCTTAGTTAACATTGGAATTACTGAACTTAATAAGAAGTGGGATTCTGTGTGTTTTTAGTTTTGCTCATGTATTGAGAGTTTGTATGTAATGTGAAAAGAACATTTATGGGATTTTTCATCTGATGGAATGACAGTTAAAGAATTTTATTTTTTACTCATATTTTTAGATTTAGCAAAAAGAAAATGGTGATTTTTTTTTCCTCCAAGATGAAATTTGATTTGAAGAGCAACGGGAGAGACAGTGTGAGGAGTGTGGATTTTTTTGTCACATAAGAAATATCTCCTTGATGTTTAAGGAGAAATATAGAAAGAGAAGTTCTGTGTCACTACAGAGTTTGGAGAGTAATTCAGATTTTATAAGGTGTCGTAATAGATAGTACCCAGCCTTATAGGATTGGATGAGATTACTGAGAAATGAGTGTTGACAGACAGAGCAAAAGCTCAAGGGGCGAAGCTAGAGCACTCCAAGGTTTTGAGGTCAGGAAAATGAACACCGATCAGCAAAGTGACTGAAAAGAAGCATCAGTTACAAAAACTAGGGACGAAAACGTACTGTTTAGTGCCCTTGAAGCCAAATAAAAAGGTGTTTTCAGTAGAGAGAAGTAAAATCAACAGTGTCAAGTACTGCTGATAGGTGCAGTGAGGTGCAGACATCTGGTGCTTGGATTTAATCATGTGAAAATAATTAATGAAAAACTGAATGATATGTGCTCAAGACAGATTGCAACTGAAGGAATTGGGGAGGCTTGCTTAAAGAATTTAGTATTAAGAAGAAAACTAAAGGGAGAGGTGTGGAAATGGGGTTATCACATTAATGGCAATGAAAATTCTCACACAGTGGGAGCAGGGGAAGGAGATGATGTGCTAGAAGACAAAGGAGCCAATTATTACTAAGAGAAAAGGAGCAAAATTTACTGCTGAGATATATAGGTAAGTTTAAGAATTGTGTTGAAATATCTGATGACACATATCATCAGTTAGAGTGACTATGACACAGGCATGAAGAAAGAAGCTGTTATGCAGTAAGAACAACACACGAAAATGAAAATAGGAGAATGCAGAAACACTAGATGAGTTTTTTTATTTGATATAATTTTTATTTATATTTCCAATGGTTTTCTCTTTTCTAGTCCCCCACTCCCCGAAAGTCCCATAAGCCTCCTTCTCTTCCCCTGTCCTCCCACCCACCCCTTCCCACCTCCCTGTTCTGGTTTTGCCTTATACTGCTTCACTGAGTCTTTCCAGAACAAGGGGCCACTCCTCCGTTCTTGTACCTCATTTGATGTGTGGATTATGTTTTGGGTATTCCAGTTTTCTAGGTTAATATCCACTTATTAGTGAGTGCATACCATGATTGATCTTTTGAGTCTGGGTTACCTCACTTAGTATGATGTTCTCCAGTTCCATCCATTTGCCTAAGAATTTCATGAGTCCATTGTTTCTAATGGGTGAATAGTACTCCATTGTGTATATATACCACATTTTTTGCATCCACTCTTCTGTTGAGGGACACCTGGGTTCTTTCTAGCTTCTGGCTATTATAAATAGGGCTGCTATGAACATAGTAGAACATGTATCCTTATTACATGGTGGGGAATCTTTTGGGTATATGCCCAGGAGTGGTATAGCAGGAGTTTACAACGATGCTACTGTCATTCTGAGATTCTTTCCACTGAGGCATCCCTTTGACAGAACAGTTAAAGTTGACCTATTTCTAAACTGAGTAATGAAGTTGAATACACATTTCTGTAATTAAAAGGATAAAGCATGGAGATGTTGTTCCTTGTTAGATAGAAATTGTGCTGATTCACATTGATATAAATCATCAGGAAGAGCTGCAGAGGTAAGGACACAGTCATCAACTGAGCATGGTAAAATCATCAGACTAGAGTATGGTAAAATTACAGGATTTGTGCAAAGAAAACCGAGATGGTGAACAGAAGGGCAGACGGTTAGATCAATGAACTAATTATTGAAAAGGTGAGAAAAGAGATGGTAAGCTTCAGGAGTGAGAATGAGACCAAATAAAGGAGTTTAATGTTGACTGAAGAAGAAAATTTCAGAAGACTGTTCCTCCAGTATTTTTTTCCACTATAGATAGATCAAAAAATAGGAGAGGAACTGGAAAAGACTTCAGTTAAACAAGAAAAGTTAATAGTACAGGAGATACAGAGAGATGGTTTAACAGTATTAGCTAATTTGAAATATTTTTTAAATTCAATTTTATTTTTTTGTTTTATTCACTTTACATCCTGCTCACTGCCCCCCTCCTGTTCTATCCATTCAGTAGCAATCCTTCCCCATATGCCTCCCCTTCTCCTCTGAGAGGGTGGGGGCACCTTAGTATTCCCCCTCCGCTCTAGTAATTCAAGTTTCTATGAGGCTACGTGCTTCCTCTCCCACTGAGGCCAGAGAAGGCAGCTTAGCTAGAAGAACATATCCCACGTGCAGGGATAGCCCCTGCTCCAGATGTTTGAGACCCAACATAAAGAACAAGCTGCACATCTGTTACATATGTGTGGGGAGGCATAGGTCCAGCCTGTGTATGTCCTTGAGTTCGACTCTGAAAGCTTCAAAACGTTCAGCTTAGTGTCAGTCATTCCACTACATCGGGACATCCAGCTTTCACAGGACAAAGCCCCCCCCCCCCCCCCCGATGCCTCACAAGGCCATCCTCTGCTGTATATACAGCTGGAGCCATAGGTCCTTCCATGTGTACTCTTTGGTTGGTGGTTTAGTCCCTGGGAGCTCTTGGCAGCCTGTTTGGTTGATATTGTTCTTATGGTCAGTTGGCTTTCTACAGCAACGAATGTGGTCAGTTTCTCAGCATTGATTGCCTATTCAAATTATCTGTGGCACTTGTAAATAGGAGCTAAACCAGCTCCTATCAGAGGAAATTCTGGTTTTAGAGAGTCTCTGATAGTCCTGCATAGACTGATTTTATACACAGCGTGTAAGAGAATATCTGTTCCTTATCATACCATGTGGGGCCACAATGTTTTCTTCCAGACACTGGCAGTCATGTGATGAGAAATGTCACCTAAAGGAGAGAAATACATTGGGTAAGAAGTCAGTTGTGGTTCATTCAAGCTGTTTCTCTTTCTCTGTGGCCTTTTGGATCAGGGCTTCACACCCGATCTCTAAGCCTCCTCTAAGGACTCTAAGGACGTGTTTTCCAGTGCATTACCCAGGCACTTTATTGACACAACCTCAAAATGACACGTGCTTGCAGTTTTCAGTTTCATATTACATCAAATAGGCCTAATGAAAATCCATACTAAGATATTAGATTATCTGTGAATCTCCCAAAACTCCAAGCATAGGATTTTGCTCTTCAAAACTGCTTATTGAATATTTGCTGAATGAGAAAATGCATAAATGAGTCTAATAAGCTGCATTTGCCATGTAACAAGGAACTGGCAATTCAAATGGGATTTTATGTATTACTAAATTGATTTCAGATCTATCAGAGCAGTTGCTTGGTTTATTTTCAACTATTGTGAAGCACAATGATTGTCAATAAGTATTTGAATGACATTTTATAATTGCAATACATTTTATAGATATTTATGTACAGGTCTGTGTTATAACAAAAATATGCTTTACTGACATAAGCTATTCATTCTTTAAAGTCATAAAAATTAATGGGTTTGAACGCAATTCTCCCTGTGAATTTTTTAACTTTCAACTTGTTTTTTAACTGATGGAAAAAATCAATTTGTTTCCAACGCCTTTATTTAAGTAGCCAATGTGTGTTGAGTATAACAAGCTGGCTCTTTGATGAGATATGAGTTGTGTGTGTTAAGGCACTAGCAGTAGAAAACTAATTGCTTAGTTGTTTAATATCAGACTTTTCATCAGTTTCAAATAATACATATGAATTCAAATTTTAATTGCATTCTGACTGGAACTTTTTATGTCTACCTTTAATTTTCAGCTCAAATATCGCCCCATCTTTTATGTATAATCCAGTTCAATGCCACGATGGATGACTTTGCCATCTGAAAGCATCATGGATGAAACTGAATTCAGTGGGATCTCTTAATCCTATTTTAGAACTACTCAGAGGCCTTACAGAAAACGTTTACATGATTACTAAATTGGTGGAAATCACTGAAACATTAAAATGTCAAACTGCCATAGGATCCCATAAACACATTCATAAAGAAAGGCAGAGCCAATTAAAAAAATAAATTCTTCATGTGCTGGAAGATAAACTGCTGCAAGCCAACCAGTAAAAATAATAGAACTGTCAAAAACAATACAATTTCTGTGCACAAACCAAAGCATTCTGAACATAATAATAGGATGAGGATCTCCTGAATAAATACCTAGTCAGGAATGAACTGCAGGGCAAAATACATTCATTTAGAGCTTAGTTAGTTCGTGGAAAACAAATGTCTGTTTGTTAGTTTGTAATATTTGACAAAAGAAAGATTATACCTTAGGCATGACCTCCAATATCTTAAAATATTACAAGCTTTAGGCCTTGTAACAAGTTAAATGAGTTAGCCAAGTCTTCACCCGTCACAGATTGATAACCTGCATATAGCCTAGGACACCTTGCAATCGGGGAACAGATGAAGTATCAGTGCATTTAAGTTGATAAATTGGGGCCCTTTGGTAAATAAATTAAATCAAATAGGAGTAACTGGGTAAGCTGTTGGCAAGCCTAATAGGTATTAGTCAAATTAATCTCATTCTGTGATTGTGAAGAGATGTGTTGCAATTTTATCCTGTTGGTTAGCATAGTCTGTTCCTGCATTCTGAAAGGTCAGAGAATGATCACTCTCATGAGTGGCATATTCATGTCACACAAATTGGAAGACAGTGCTAGTTCTAGATCACGCACTGTGCTAAACATGGGCTCAAATGATCTTTACGGACGGCTATATCAAGATTAGAGATACAAAACAAACAAACAAACAACCAAAAAACTAGGAGAATCTACAGAGATCCTTTGATTTGTGAAGCAAACAGACAGAGTTTATAAGAGTGAAGACTGGAAAGACAATTTTAGAAATTAAGATTATAGAGAATGTTTATCAGGAGTGAGATCTTAATTTTAGATGACCAGATGCATGTCAAAGTACTTCATCTATTTGGCAGATTTTGAAAATCAATTGTATCTAAATGGCTACCTTTGGAATAAAGAAAAGTCAGTATCACTGCCATGATTTTACTCTGGCCCTCCTTGGTTTCCCAGTCCTGTGGCTTTCAGTCTAAAGAATTTGACTGAGAGAAGTAGAGTACATGAAGAATAAGGACAGAGTTTATTACACAACAAAACAGGGTATCCTTCGGGATAAGGGAAGGCAATTGATACAAAATCATCATGGAAATAAGCGTTCTCACAGGGCAACCATGCCCAATGGTCAGAGTAACCATTGTGCCAGTCTACATATGAGGTTCCTCCAATTTGATTTCTGAAAGTGTTTAGAGCAGACAGCTTTCCTGAGGGAGTTTTCATTATCTTAGTGGTCAAGGAGGGTTCATTTAGTCAGTTACTACAAGATTTTTCTTGTTTTTATGTTCCAAATATCGTGCTAGATAAGTGGACTTAGAATGTTTTAGATTCCTAGAAGCAAGTTTATATGGTAAGTATTGACCTTCAAGGCAGTTCAAGGTGTCATATCCCCTCCTAGGATATATGACTCAGGTCATATTCTTTTTATCAGGAATTAGAGCTCTCTGGTTCTAGTTCTTATTTTATATGCTAAGGATTATGAGAGAGGAATTCAGCTCCAATTTTGTAATCCTACAACCATCTGACTAGGCTACTCATTAAGACAGAGCCAGAGTGATTTTCATGAGAAAAGTAGGGTTTCTTCTAGAATCTTAGTATGAATTGGTGTAAAGATGTCGAGGTTTACCCAGATTAATCAAAGGACCTTCCTGCAACTTACCATGTGTGGGAAATATGCATCCTTGTTATTCATGGTAGATGACCCTGACTTGCATTCTGTATAAGGTGTTTATCTCAGTGATCATTCCTCACTGTGCCTCTTTATACCAATTACAGTATTAAATGTTGCCTAAGTGGGTCTAACAGCATACTGTGCAATCCCTTTCTTCTAAGGCTCATGCAATCCTAGGGGCCACTGCTCTGCTTTTTGCTACAAGTAAACTTTGTTAGATGAAATAGTCTATGATAGTTAAGCATTCTCTTATCTGGGAAATATAGCATTTTGAAGGTGTGATAACTGTCTGTTTCTAATCAGTATGACTATGTTAGAGACTTCAATTTCTTTGATTAACAATTTATTTTGCAGTAATGAAAGATTCATTTTATATAATTTGGCCTCTTCTGCTGTCCTTCGAACAGAAATTTGAATTATATATTGAAATCAGAGATTAAAATACTAAGGAACATTAGGACACTGTAAATATCTTGAGAGAAGGCAATCAGTAAAGTGACTGTTTTGCAAGTAAAGTGATTGTACTGCAAGTATTCATATATCCAGGTACAAAGAAGCCAGTATAGCGCTCATAGGGAAGTGTAGCAGTGTGTGTGTGTGTGTGTGTGTGTGTGTGTGTGTGTAAATATGGAGCTCACTGTCCAGCCAGTCTAGCCTATCTGTATACATGCACATGTTTGTACACACAGAAACATGCCCCTGCAAAAGAAACACAGCTCTGCACTGCCCAGCATTTCTTTTTAATCAGCTCCTGTATACTGGGAGAGACATCACCTGTGAATCTGATATTGGGATGCTCTAATGTTTTTTTATCTAACTCCCTTAGAGTTTCCTTTCCTAATGCAGAAACCCTCTAAGGAGGATCCTGAAGGGCTTGCAAGTTTCAACAGAACACACTGCTTTCTGTAGCAAGGCATTCTGAAGGTTCAATCCATTCTACCTTGTGCTTCTGGTTGAGCTCACTGGCTTGCTGCAATGATTTCTGCCTATTTTTTTCTAACCTTGAATATGGGATTTGTATCTACAACATATTTGGGAAATGTGAACAGCAAATAGGACATCTGAGTATTTGAGAGAACAGCAGACTTTTCTGACCTCATTGTGAACTTTTTCTCTGACATAGGCCATAAAAGAAAAAAATCTCCGACCTTCCTGTCAAAAAAGCCATAGAGCTTTTTCATTCCAGAAATGCTCCCCCATACACAATGGAAAGAATATCCTGATTCTCAAAGATAAATGTCAAGAAGAAATCAAAAGAACTCGTCTTGGTAAATTTAACCTGCTATCACTTAGAGTATGAACACTGATGCATACCATCTTGACCCTAACCGCAGCACTCTATATTGTTTCCATAAAAATACATAAATTTCCTGCTTATTTATATTCTCTTTCTGAAGCTTTCCAGGTCATATAAAACTTATATTAAATAGGTTTGAGGATGTAGCTCAGTGTCAGCTTCTTTGGCCATTGAGAATAAACACTAGCTTTTATACCAGCATCTCCTCCCCCCTCAAACATAAAAGTCTAAAATAAAACATATGAAGTAACTTGTCAGCTTTTGGTTGTTGTAGTAGTTACTCTATATTATGGTATAAAGGTCTCAGCCATGGCCCTAGCATTGGAAAAAGAATACAATACACATTTTTCACGACATGACCATAAAAAGAATGTAACTACAAATTTTCAAGTATAAAAAATAATCAAATACAGTAAATTTCTATTTATGTGATAGTTCTAGTAGCTTTTCTAGGGAAATGTTGATTTTCTGTACAGGTTGATATCGGCTTCTTAGTCTTGATAATCAAAGAACATCGTTCTTCAATAAATCTCTCTGGCTAATGATTGGAGGCAAATATTTTTTTCTTGCATGTATCTTGATAGTTACTTAATCTTGGCTACTTTACTTTTTTACAAAGCTTATTGGGGCATCTTGTTTGTATCTCAATAACTAAGGACACCTGATTAAGCATTCAGCCATTATTTCTTAATTTTCTTTCAATTGACAAATATCGACTGACAAATATTTCAACTAGACCTCAGGCATACAAGAGTTAAAAAGAAATGGATGCCTTAAAATCACTGAGTTTTTTTAGTCACACTTTTACTTTAAACTATAAAATGTTCACAATAATATGCAGAGTGAGGAGCGGTGCATATTGACAAGCATGCATGAATTAGCAGGCTTTTGTGGCAAATGGAGATCAGGAGAAGCTTCACTAAGAAAATTATAATTGAACTGAACTCAGGATGCAGAGGATGAATGAAGTGAAGCGAAGGAGAAAAGGCCATGCACTGATGCCCTATTGCAAAGGAAAGCACAGAGTATTTGAGAATTAACTGAAAACAAGAACACAGGCAAAGATAAGGATGTCTGTAGGAAGAGGACCATGAAGCAGTTACTCATGCTGGGGATGTTGGGAATTAGGACTTGTCCTGAATCACAATAAACAAATGAAGCACAGGGATGTTAGGGATCAGGACTCTATCCTGAATCACAAATAAGTAAATGCAGCACTTAATGGTGATTTTGGAGAATAAAACCAGAAGTTAGTTCTGGCTGTAGCATATAGGCATAGGGGAAAGAGTAACTTTGGCGTACTGAGATAGAAATCTTGAATAGAAGCTTAAGATAGGTTAGTGGATATAAAACTCAGTGGAAAAGAGAAATACAACCCCCTCCCCCAAAAATTTCCATAAGAACGGATTGGATCTTATTGGAAATTGTGATGTCTTGGGAATTGTGATGAATGGAAGATATTGTTCAGGACATCTTCCTGTCATCTTCCAGACATGCTGTCCATTGGAATATGGAAAGTCAGAATATAGAGCTTTTAGCAATAGATTGTGAATTCTATTATGAAAGGATTGAGATTTAGAGACCTTTTCTTCATTTACAAACAGAAGTAAAAATATATATGTATATATTTTATAACTTTATAATATGTAAGACTATATAATGATTAAATAAAGAATATATGTGAATTATATATGTAAATATATAAAGGTTGTAGGATTCAAAAAAATTTGCGGGCCACAGAAAGGCAAGTCTGAAGTACTAATTCCTACATGGAAATTTAAATGTGCTCATTTATAATTGTGTCTCTTAAGTGTGGACTCATTTATTCTTTGTTATGTCCGTGTACGCATTTTTATAATAATCATTTTAAAATTAGTGTCAAAACTTAGACTAATATGAGTTGAGCTTTTGTCACCAAGGCAAATATGGTAAACAGAACTAAGATGTAGACCTGGACAGATCAGAAAATGCACTGATGGGTTTAATCTCAAACATGAGATTGAGGACAATTCTAAAGATGATTGAGATTTTTGATATTTCAACATTTTGACACAGATGAAAAGTCAAAAAATTAGACAAAAGGAATTCAGAAAGATGGGAAGAAACCTACGATGACTTGATATTTTATAATTTAAAGCAGTGCTTTTTTATATTATTTTTTATTTTCTATATTCTTTGTTTATATTCCATGCTTTCCCCTTTCCCAGTTACCCCCTCCCCATATGTCCCATAAGTCCTCTTCTCTCCATACACTCTCCAATCATTCCTCCTCCCTTTTCTCTGTCCTGGTATTCTCCTACATGCTGGATCAAGCCTTTCCAGGATCCTCTTCTTCCTTCTTCACGGGAATCATTTGATATACTAATTGTGCTTGAGTATTAAGTGCTTCTGGGATAATTAATATCCACTTATCAATGATTGCATTCCATGTGTATTCTTTTGTGATTGGGTTAGGCAATCCCCATCAAAATCCCAACTCAGTTCTTCACAGAGTTAGAAAAAGCAATTCTTTTGTGATTGGGTCAATGCAATCCCCATCAAAATTCCAACTCAGTTCTTCACAGAGTCAGAAAAAGCAATTCTCAAATTCATGTGGAATAGCAAAAAAAAACCCAGGATAGCTAAAACTATTCTCAACAGTAAAAGAACTTCTGGCGGAATCAGTATCCCAGACCTCAAGCAATATTACAGAGCAATAGTGTTAAAAAACTGCATGGTATTGGCACAGTGACAGGTAAGTGGACAAATGGAATAGAATTGAAGACCCAGAAATGAATCCACACACCTATGGTCACTTGATCTTCGACAAAGGAGCTGAAAACATCCAGTGGAAAAAAAGATAGCCTTTTCAACAAATGGTGCTGGTTCAACTGGAGGTCAGCATGCAGAAGAATGGGAATTGATCCATTCTTATCTCCTTGTACTAAGCTCAACTTCAAGTGGATTAAGGAACTCCACGTAAAACTAAAGCACTGTTATAATGATGGGTGCCAAACAGACTGGAGATATCGATAAGACATACATTCATATAGTAGTATAAAGACTGAGCTGGGTTTATTTATGTATTTAGGATTGTGTGTGTGTGTGTGTGTGTGTGTGTGTGTGTGTGTGTGTGTATGGGAGTGGATATATGTGAAAATTAATTGCAATAGACAATTTAAAAGAGAGTGGTGGTGGGTATATGAATAAGCGGGTTCCAAAAGAAGAAAGAAAAAATGATGTAATTGTATTATAATATCAAAAAATGAAATATTTTTAAAAAGAATGATAAGGTCTGAAGAACAAATGGAGACTTTGGGTCTTGAACATACAATGTACATATTTACTTATTTGTTTATTTACTAACTCTTTTATGTATGCATAATTATAGGTACATGTGACTGGAGGCTAAATGTTCATGTTGTATGTCTTCCTCAATTGCTTTCTCCCTTTCTTGGTCGAGATAAGGTCTCTCATTGAAACTGAAGCTTCTGGATGAGTTATCTAGTAAAGCCCAGGAATCCACCTGTCCAGGCCTCGCTTTAGAATTGAAGCGGTATGGCATTTCACTCCCCTTTTAACTTGGGTGCTGCCTTTTGATACATACTTCTATGAAAAACTAAAAGCATTTCTATCACTTTACACTGTCTTCGCATGCAGCTATCATCTGCTATTGACTCAAGAATGGTACTTGCGGGGAGTGGGGACCCAGAAATGGGGAAATCATTTGAAATGTAAATAAAAATATATCAATAAAAAAAAGAACTGTATACAGATTTCTGGGATATTTCTCTTTTCAGGGGTAATTTTCTCTACATTTGAACATATCTTCTCTATGCAACAGTACACAAAATGTCTCTCTATAGAAAAATAAGATGACACTGTGGCAACATATCTGATTTCTCTACTTTGCTCACTTTGGGTTGACTTCAGTAAAGCAACCCTAAAGCATCCCACTGCCCAATGTTGTACTATTTAGAATAAAAAAGGGTATTCTTGTGTCACATACATGACAAGACACTGAAGAGTCCTCATGCCATGCTTGATGTAAATCAGTTCATCTCAGCATCTTCACAGTTATAGCAGCTCTCCATGTGCTTACACAGAGTCAATTACTTCTTCAGTATATTCTGACTTTTACTGGAAGCTACTCTGATAAAGGGAGCCTCTGTCTGTTCTTTGTAGCATAGTTCTTTTCTCATGTGTATCTCATGACATTTGGCTCATTTGCATACAAGTTATGTGTTGCCCTTCATACAAGACTAAACTATTCAACACTAGAAAGTAGAACACTATAAATATTTATGGGATTGGATTGAATGTATCAGAGAACCAAGTGAATAAGAATGAGTTTTGATGATTATGATTTTATGGTGAACTGCTGGCCCAGAAGATGAAGAAGTCTGTTTAATTTTTAATTACTTTGGGGATGCTGTAGGTATCTAATACATATTTATTGGATGACAGACAGGACAAGATTCTTAGTAAGAAAAACATCACAGTTAAATACTAGAACTTACACTCTGCTGATATACTACAGTTCTGGTGCTCACACCAAAACCTTATTCAAATCTTCTCATCTCAACAGAGATAAAAATAACCCTTTTGCTCTGGAATGTGGAAGATTCTATTAAATTTAATTAAATGAGACTAATAATAAAAGGAAGCAGCTTGCTAGTATTAATATTCCTTGTTATTTTTTTCCCTGGAAATAGAATCCTGCTTGTTATGGAATGGCTAGATTTGAAATGGAGAAGCTATGCATGAACACATTGTCTAAATTGCTTTTTCATGTGAGTTGGACACTTGTGAATAAACAACATAAAACATATACAATAACGAGAAGCAAAATAGAAGGATATTGATTTTCAGACTGTTGAACTTAACCAGCTACTCCTGAATTTAACAAAGTATTCTATGATTCCACCTGTACAATTGATCTTGCAACTCTGCTATCAATAGTGTAAAAAAAAGTCAAATCAATGCCTAGATCTTGATATAGGCCTCAAAGCAAAGTTAGTGTAACTCTACTCAATTGTTACCATCATATCATGCTGTTAATATAGGAAATATTAATCTTTTTAAAAACAGAATACAGTACTTATAATAAATATAACTGTTTCTGCCAATTGAAATTTGTAGAGAAAGTCATAGAATAAAAAAAGTCTCACAGATTTTCAAATATGTTTTTCTCTTGGCAAATGGATTCTAGGGGTTTCTTGGAAGCAATTATATATGCATATATATTATATAATATATATTATACATCTATGTGTACAAAATATAAATATATACATATATGCCATATATGTATATATAATACATAAACAACCAATATATGTGTGTATATTTATGTATATGCACATGTATATCTATATGCACATATATATGTTATATAGCTGTTTATGCTATTTTTATACTATTTTTTTTCTCAGTGAATTGCAACTGAATGCATATCTGAATTCAGTTGTGTGTGTGTGTGTGTATGTGTGTAAATGTGTATGTGTATGGGTGTATGTGAATGTGAGTGTGTATGAGTGTGTGTGTCTATGTATACGTGACTGTATATGTGAGTGTACATATGTGAATGTGTGTATGACTGTGAATGTGTGTGAGTGTGTATGTGACTGTATGTGAATGCATGTATGTGTATATGCATTTGTGAATAGGTATGTGCCTGTGTGTATGAATGTGTATGTATGTTACTGTGTGTATGTGTTTGTGAGTGTATTTATGTGACTGTGTTTGTATGTGCTTGTGAGTGTGTGAGACTGTGTGTGCAAATGCGTATGCATGTGACTGTGTATGTGTACATATGAATATACATGTATGTGACTGTGTGTATGTGTTTTGGGTATGTGTGTAAGTGTGTGTGTATATAATTGTGTGAACTTGTATGTATGTGACCATGTGTATGTATATGTGAATGTATATGTGTTTGTGAGTGCACACATGTATGTGATTCTGTGTGTATGAATTTTTTTTTCATTTTTTTTTATTCAATATTCATGGCCATTCCTAAATATGTAATTACAACTTGTTCTGTCTATATAATGTTACTTGTATGTATTTACTATGTATGTACCATAGTTTTATGAAATCATTCTTGGTGATCCTAATGAATAGACTTGAGAAGGATGATGTTACTTTGGGAAAAAACTAGAAAATACTTATTATGTATGTATGTGTATCAGTATATATTTATGTGTATATAGACAGGCAAAATATGTTTTCATTTGTCTTATTAAAATATTGAATACTATATAAAAATGAAGAATTTTAATATCTGAATCTTGTCAAAAACTCATAAGACAAAAAAGTTAATATAATGACAAATTTCAGAGGAATAAAGTTTATTGATTTATTACTTTTCTTAGGTAAAGTTGTATAAAAATGAGAGTAATTAATTAAAATGATGTTCTTTATAGTTTGTTTATCCAGAACTTTCAAGTGACAGATCACGAGAGAATTCTTTTTAAAAACCAATCTATATTTTTAGTAAAACAAAACAACAGCCTATAAGTAATAATACCAATCAGCTTGTATCAAATTTACCAGTTTTAAGTCATAGTAAATTTTAATTGGGCTGATGGCTACAAGGGGTTTCAATGCATTTATTTCTCTAATGCAAAAATGAGAACAGAATGTGAGCAGAAAAATAATCTTCAAATAGCACATGCACTTATTTCTCCCAGCCTAAATTTGTCTGTTAACATGGGCAACATGGTGAGAGCTGGTACTCTCCGGGCTCTCGTGTTCACTTTAGGCTGTTTTCCTCCCTTATTAAAACCTGTAAATGGACCAATTTTACCTGGGCATGAAAAGGAAGAGTTGTCCTGCTTTGCTACCAAGTTTAAAGGGAGTTGGCAGAGAGAAAGTGCATGTCCTCCAACACAGCGTATTACCTGATGGTTATTCATTTGACATGTTTACATTTCTCCCCAGGCATACCAATTAAGAGAGTTCGCCTGCCTTTCTTAGAAAACTGCTTAGAAAGAGTTGCTAGAACCAATCACAATGCCCAAGGTCATTGTCTAATAGAGTAAATTGTCCAATTATAGAATAAGTTGCAGAAACAATAGAGGAAACATGATAAAAAAAAAACCCTACTTTAATTAGTGTCATCTCACTAATAGACTGGCTCCTTCCTGCTTTGTCTAGATAACAAGATTGAGCTAATCTTTTCATTTCTTCAGGGTGAAGTCTTGGCAAGATCATTATTGTGCGTTGTGCTAACAGGTATCTCAAGCTGTCTGTCACAAGCCTACAGAGTGCTTAGAGATAGGAGGCATCCTAAACACTTGACATCTATTAATGAACTTAATACTCATGATAACCCTAGAAGACAGAAAGAAACAAGTACTAGCCCCATTTTCTATGAATGGAGGAGCAGAAAGAAGTGGCAGTTCAATTATTTAAGAACTCAAAATATCTTCAGAAAAAGTAAAATAATTTATCTCTTGGTAAGTATTTAGTGCTGTAGTGAATTAAACTAAATCTCTCCAGAAAAACATATATTTGCATCCTAAATTTCTTTTTTTTAATTTTTTTATTCAATATAATTTATTTACATTTCAAATGATTTCCCCTTTTCTAGCCCCCCACTCCCCGGAAGTCCCGTAAGCCCCCTTCTCTTCCCCTGTCCTCCCACCCACCCCTTCCCACTTCCCCGTTCTGGTTTTGCCGAATATTGCTTCACTGAGTGTTTCCAGAACAAGGGGCCACTCCTCCTTTCTTCTTGTACCTCATTTGATGTGTGGATTATGTTTTGGGTATTCCAGTTTTCTAGGTTAATATCTACTTATTAGTGAGTGCATACCATGATTCACCTTTTGAGTCTGGGTTACCTCACTTAGTATGATGTTCTCTAGCTCCATCCATTTGCCTGAGAATTTCATGAATTCATTGTTTCTAATGGCTGAATAGTACTCCATTGTGTAGATATACCACATTTTTTGCATCCACTCTTCTGTTGAGGGATACCTGGGTTCTTTCCAGCATCTGGCAATTATAAATAGGGCTGCTATGAACATAGTAGAGCATGTATCCTTATTACATGGTGGGGAATCCTCTGGGTGTATGCCCAGGAGTGGTATAGCAGGATATTCTGGAAGTGAGGTGCCCAGTTTTTGCAGGAACCGCCAGACTAATTTCCAGAGTGGTTGTACCAATTTGCAACCCCACCAGCAGTGGAGGAGTGTTCCTCTTTCTCCACACCCTCTCCAACACCTGCTGTCTCCTGAATTTTTAATCTTAGCCATTCTGACTGGTGTAAGGTGAAATCTCAGGGTTGTTTTGATTTGCATTTTCCTAATGACTAATGAAGTTGAGCATTTTTTAAGATGCTTCTCCGCCATCCGAAGTTCTTCAGGTGAGAATTCTTTGTTTAACTCTGTACCCCATTTTTTAATAGGGTTGTTTGGTTTTCTGGAGTCTAACTTCTTGAGTTCTTTATATATATTGGATATTAGCCCTCTATCTGATGTAGGATTGGTGAAGATCTTTTCCCAATTTGTTGGTTGCCGATTTGTCCTCTTGATGGTGTCCTTTGCCTTACAGAAACTTTGTAATTTTATGAGGTCCCATTTGTCAATTCTTGCTCTTAGAACATACGCTATTGGTGTTCTGTTCAGAAATTTTCTCCCTGTACCGATATCCTCAAGGGTCTTCCCCAGTTTCTTTTCTATTAGCTTCAGAGTGTCTGGCTTTATGTGGAGGTCCTTGATCCATTTGGATTTGAGCTTAGTACAAGGAGACAAGGATGGATCAATTTGCATTCTTCTGCATGCTGACCTCCAGTTGAACCAGCACCATTTGTTGAAAAGGCTATCTTTTTTCCATTGGATGTTTTCAGCCTCTTTGTCAAGGATCAAGTGGCCATAGGTGTGTGGGTTCATTTCTGGATCTTCAATCCTGTTCCATTGATCCTCCTGCCTGTCACTGTACCAATACCATGCAGTTTTTAACACTATTGCTCTGTAGTATTGCTTGAGGTCAGGGATACTGATTCCCCCAGACTTTCTTTTGTTGCTGAGAATATTTTTAGCTATCCTGGGTTTTTTGTTGTTCCAGATCAATTTGATAATTGCTCTTTCTAACTCTGTGAAGAATTGAGTTGGGATTTTGATGGGTATTGCATGGAATCTGTATATTGCTTTTGGCTAAATTTCTTTTCTTGTAAATAAGATGTTATTTAAAGGGAGAATTCTTTTGGCGTGTGGTTAAGCAAAGAGGTCACCATATTCGATGTGGAGTGGTGGATGTTTCAACTGACTTCTACTTTTGTCATAAAATAGATGTTAAATATGAGGGGCCAGGTACGTGCAACCAGATAGACAATCATACACAGATGAAGTGGGAATTGGTGTGATGTATACACATAAACCAATGAATGGTGAAAATTACAAGCCATCACCAATACTGGGCAGAGGCAAGGACAGAGCCACCCCTTGGATTTTTAGGAAAATAATGATTCAATTGCTCCCGACTTCATATGTCTACCTTACAGAAATTTTGGAGAAACTATTTTTTTTTGTTTAAGTACAATATGAACTCTTTTATATAAAATCAAATGTACTCTGCAGTTTGACTCCTGCAGACATCTGACCTTCCATACAATTTTTTTGTCCCTCAGGATTTCTAAGATCCAGTCATGAAAAAAAAATATTAGTAGCTGAATTCCTATATCATTTTGAAGCTCTGTTTTGCCTAATGCCTTTCCCAGTTTCTTACCTGTGCAGCTGGAGCCTGCTCAGGCTAATGAATATTTTAGCAAGTTTCTCTGTCCTCTCCTCTGAAGTCTTCTTTCCCCTCTGAGCAGTACAGCATTTTAATCATTGCTTTGTTTATTTTTCTTTCATGCAGAAAGTTAGTATTTTGAGATTCCAAAATGTGTTGAATTTAGGTTTTAATTTTCAGTACCTGTATTTGGAACCTAGTGTTCAAAGACTATTTTTTGAATAAATAAATCTAATGAGATCTAATGTGCACCTTCAAACTCCCCCTTGCCTCTGCACACAGCCTTAAACATTACTTATGGGAACACAAGGTTAGCTTCCTTATCTTCTCTTTCGCCCTCCATGAGATATACTTGGAAGGCATGACTTCATCTTGCTCTTTTAGATACAGGATTTCAAATTCCTTTTCAGCCTATGCCGTTTTTTCCATTTTAATGTAAATCTGCCTTTTCCTTCATTTTCCTTCATAGCCATTCTCTCACACATTTGAGGGAGGCTCTATCCTTAGTTTTAAGATCTCTGTTCTTGTGAAGGGACTTCAACTCAGGTTTCTATTCACCAAGAAGGTCATCAGCTGATGTGTATGTTTTCTCCATTGCATATTGTAAGTTTCATTTCTCAAACAGTGATAGCCTCCGCCTCCAGTTGGTTTAAACCTTTGTAAATGAACACTTTGTAAAGCTCACACAAAATGCAAAGAAAAATCGCGTGTGACATTTTCTTGCTCTCATTCTTCGATTCTGTAACTTCTCATCTCTGTTTTTCTCACTACTATTGCTTGCTTTGTAGCCACTTTCCAGATTCCTGTTTTTTTCATTGTGAACCTTAAAAAAACAGAGACTATAGTGACTCTCCACATCTTTATTAAATTCATTCACTCTTTCGCTAAAGCTTCAGCTCTGTAGTGTAGAAATAGTGAAAATACTTTTAAGGATCCCCCCCTCACACACACATATTTTGTTTATGAACTAACCATGTTAATTCATATCTAAAATTTATTTTTCAAATGTGTGTACATGTGGCTGGATTGACAAGTAGCTTTTCCAATTTATATCCTTGAGTATGTTTCAGAGTTGAAATTGACTCTGAATTTATCACTACAATGTAACTGATTTGCAAGTATCATATCTTTATGTATAGCCTTCCAATATTTAATTTTCTTTATGCACTAAGAACACAATCTGAAGTTAAAAGCATTAACCCTTCATTAAGTAAAGTTACCCTGGAATTAATCAGGAAAGTGGAAGATTAGTATCTAGTTCCAAAGTATCTAATTCCAAAGTTCATTCTCATTTTGTTCTATCAAATAAGAAACTTGTATCAGTGTTAATTTTTCTCCTCTGGCACTGGCTGGCAAAGAACAAATATTTAAGCAATTTACAGTCTCTTCCACTACATGTGAGGGCTAGAATGAAAAAGGAAGCTCAGAATGGTAACACTGACATTAATAATCATGACAAATATTTTGAAACCCAACCAGGTGAAGGCACTTTGCATTATACGCTGCAATTTGCAAGGAGTTGTATATTTTATAGTTATCTAACCTTGTGGCAGAGAAAGCTAGGTTATGAATAAATCCACTTTTCTCTTTTTCATAGTCATCAGACCAAATAACACTTTAGCCTCACAGCTAGGTATGTTTATGAAATTAAATTGTAACTACTAGATCATGAGCAGGAGTAAGATGTGATAGAGGTAAACTTCCACATTTGAACCTGCATGCTTCACTCATTTTTAGTTGGTTGGACAGCATCTTATAAATTTATAGATATCTATCCTCTATATTCTTTCTCCCCTGTATTGACTCATGTGCCTTGTTCCTTCTTAAGATTCTCTTCTGGGGGCCTGGAGAGATGGTTCAGTGGTTAAGAGCACTGACTGCTCTTCCAAAGGTCCTGAGTTCAAATCCCAGCAATCACATGGTGGCTCACAGCCATCCGTAATGAGATTTGATGTCCTCTTCTGGTTTGTCTGAAACTAGCTACAGTGTACTTACATATGATAAATAAAGATTCTCTTTTGACCATCAACTCTCCTCACCCCCATCACAGCTTAGAGATCCACCAAATTATATTATGTCTGTTTCCTGTATAAAAATTAACCCTCAAATTGAATCCATTTATCTTCAGGACTTGATACAGTCTATGGAAGAACAAAAAATACATGACTTCTAATATTGGTTTTATGTTACACACATTTTTATTACTAATTTTTTCCTTTAAAATTTTAATTATCTACTTCATCTTTTGAGATTACAATATAATTATATCATTTCACTCTTCCCACTTCAAACAGAGATACTATCTAATTGGGGTTAGACAAAAAGAAAGAAATGTTCAAGATGTTGGACTTTCTTGTTGGATTTCTGATATTTTTTCTAGTAATTTGCATACTATGCCTTCAAGGCACAGAAAGTTTGGGGGGAGTGAAAATACAGCAAATCCTAGTGACAGATTGCAATGCATCATTGTTACATTTTTGTCCAAATGGCAGTATAAGCAAATAAAGAAGGTCCTTATGTACAGTATGAGCATTGAACTAAAATGTTGATATTTTTCATAAGTTGTAATAAAATTCATTCTATAAGAAGATATCTTGATAATTGAATCAATGAATATAGGGGAAATCACTGCCCTTTCTTCGCACTATCACTGAGAGTCTAATGTTGTTCAAAATAATAATAAAATAAAGACCTTACAATGCTGGCTAGTATATTTCACTTTTGTCATCTAAACAATTTTCATATAAAATTATTTGTATTGTTGCATATATGTTACTTTATCTCATACAATGAATTTTAAAGGATAATTTTATTATTTTACAGTGATTTTGGGGTTTGAAGGGTTTGCATTCTTATTTTCTTCCATTATGAAAGTATATGGAAATATTAGAAAGAAAAATTTTAAAGTATTCTTCTTAAAAATAAATATGTAAACAAATGTAGAAAATGTCTTATGAGATTAGTGTTTTCAACTTTTAATTATATTTGTTTCATAAATGAATGGGTTTTCATAAAGACATTCATAAATATTATAGGACCAAATGACTTCTTATTTTTAAAAATATATTTTCCAAATATTTGCTTGAAGGCTGGAAATTATGAAGACTTTACTTGATTAAAGCACATGTTTTATTTTTGGCATTGTGAGAATGACAGGAATAATTTTATATAATTAAAATAATTTATAAATTTTCACGAACCCCAGTCATTTATTGTCATAAATATATCAGGAAATTCCAATCATAATGTCCCAAAGAGCCTCTGAAATGTAAATAGAATAATGGACAGACTGTTATTATGACCCATTCCTAGAAATATTGACTGACAATACATCATAAATTTAATAAAAATAGTTCAAAATGTTTTCTCAATGTTTTAAATTATATTTCCTCTCGTAAATTATTATAGTTATATACATATTTGTTGTAAACTATCCACATATTCTAAGCTTTCTATTTCAATAATGTGGGTATATAAGGAAGAGAAAATATATCAATCACCCCCAAATCTTAGGAAATAATAAGACAATACAGTTTTTCTTCAAAATAAAGATATGTGTGTAAAAGTTGCTCTATTTCTTCACGTTAAATACATTTATTACATATGATTTTATTTTTCCAAGTGAATCATATAAAATCAAAATTAACATTGGAAGATTTTGTATTTATTACTTTAAATAAGGTACATTAAAAATCAAGAGAAAACATGGGTATATTCAGCATATAATAACCTTAAAGCTTCTACATGGAGTAACTTTCGTAGTGCTAAGAGGTGTTATATGTGCTATTAGTGTTCTCCAAGTTGTGAATTCTGGACACTAGAGCAACAACTGGCCTGTCAATCAATGTCTACTGGTATAACAAAGGCATGAGAATCACGGGAGAAACATGTGTCCTTATTACATGTAGGAGCATCTTCTGGTTATATGCCCAGGTGTGGTATAGCTGGGTATTCAGGTATGTCTAATTTTCTGAGGAACTGCCAAACTGATTTCCAGAGTGGTTGTACCAGCTCACAATCCCACCAGCAACGGAGGAATGTTCCTTTTTGTCCACATCCTTGCCATCATCTGCTGTCCCCTGAGTTTTTAATCTTAGCCATTCTGGCTGGTGTAAGGTAGAACCTCAGGGTTGTTTTGATTTGCATTTCCCGGATAACTAAGGATGTTAAACATTTCTTTAGGTGCTTCACAGTCATTTGAGTTTCCTCAGTTTTTCTTTGTTTATCTCCGTACCCCATTTTTTGATAAGATTATTTACTTCTCTGGAGTCTAACTTATTGAGTTCTTTGTATGCATTGGATATTATCCCTCTATCAGATATAGGGTTGGTAAAGATCTTTTCCCACTCTGTTGGTTGCTGTTTTGTTCTGTTGACAGTGCCCTTTGCCTTACAGAAGCTTTGCAGTTTTATGAGGTCCCATTTGTTGATTCCTGTTCTTAGTGTATAAGCCATTGGTGTTCTGTTCAGGAAATTTTTTCCTGTGCCCATACTTTCAAGGCTCCTCCCCACTTTCTCTTCTATAACCTTCAGTGTATCTGGTTTTATGTGGTAGTCCTTGATTCAATTGTACTTGAGCTTTGTACAAGGAGATAAGAATGGGTCAATTTGCGTGTTCCACTATGTTCATAGCAGCCTTATTTATAATATCCAGGAGCTGGAAAGAACCCAGATGTTCTTCAACAGAGGAATGGATACAGAAAATGTAGTACATTTACACAACAGAATACTAGTCAGCTATTAAAAACAATGAATTCATGAAATTCTTAGGCAAATGGATATAACTAGAATGTGTCATTCTGAGTGAGGTAACCCAATCACAAAAGAACACACATGGTGTGTACTCACTGGTAAGTGAATATTAGCCCAAAAGCTCAGAATAAACAAGATACAATTCACAGGCCATATGAAGGTCATGAAGAAGGAAGACCAAAGTGTGGGTGCTTCGGTTTTTCTGAGAAAAGGAACAAAATTCTCACAGGAGCAATTAAGGAGATAAAGTGTGTGGCATAGACTGAAAAAAAGGTCATCTAGAGACTGTCCTACCTGGAGAGTCATCCTATAAATAGTCACCAAATCCCAACACTATCCTGGATGCTAAAAAGAGCTTGCTGAAAGGAGCTGTTATGGCTATCTCTTGAGGGACCCAGGCAGAGCCTTACAAATACAGAGGCAGATGCTTGTAGCAAGACATTGGACTGAGTGCTGGGTCCCCAGTGGAGGAGTTGGAGGGAGGACTGGAGGAGCTGAAGGGGTTTGCAGCCTCATTTGATGTAGGCCAACCATACTTCCCAAGGCTCCCAGGGACTAAGCCATCAAACAAGGGTACACATGGTTCTAGCCGCAATTGTGGTGGATCAATGCCTTGTTGGGCATCAATGAGTGGAGAAGTACTTGGTGGGTGGGGAAATCTAGGTGGGGTGTAGGTGGGAGTGGGTTGGGTGGAGGGGCTTCTTCTTGGAGGAAGGGGCAGGGAGGATGGGTTGGGGTTTTTTTGGAAGTGGGGAACTGGGAAAGGGTATAACATGTGAAATGTAAATGAAGAATGTATTCAATAAAAAAAGAGAATTACAAGCATAATCAACCACTTTTTTTTTATTGGATCTAAATTGCATTCCACAAGATGAAACTGGTAGTTGGCAATTTTTTTCCCCCACTGGAAACATATCTGCTCAAGGTTAGACCCTAGTGGAGACCATACTACTATTATCATGTTAAATAGACACAGTAACAAACTGACTTCTAAGAACTAATTGTTTTATACAGATTAAGGCATCTCTTCACCTGTACTGACTGGTTTTGTGTGTCAACTTGACACAGGCTGGAGTTATCACAGAGAAAGGAGCTTCAGTTGGGGAAGTGCCATGAGATCCAGCTGTGGGACATTTTTTCAATTAGTGATCAAGGGGAAAGGGCCCTTGTGGATGGTGCCATCCCTGGGCTGGTGGTCTTGGATTCTATAAGGAAGCAAGACAGTAAGAAACATCCCTCCATAGCATCTGCATCAGCTCCTGCTTCCTGACCTGCTTGAGTTCCATTCCTGACCTCCTTTAGTGATAAAAAGCAATGTGGAAATGTAAATTGAATAAACCCTTTCCTCCCCAATTTGCTTCTTGGTCATGATGATTTTTGCAGGAATAGAAACCCTAAGATGCCAGTGTTCTGAGAAAAGCTTCTATTTAGAGTAGACAATCGTTAACACAAAAAACAATGGACCAAAATGCAAAGATTAAGGGATTTGGGGATGCTTACTTTTAAATGGAACATTTATACTACAGAGCCTCTTCCCAAGGCTCAGAGATCATAATGGAAGAGAAGGTAGAAGAACTTAAAGAGCTAAAGGCAGTGAGTGAATATAAAGAAACAATGTCTGCAGGACACAATAGCTATATAAATTAATCCATGCTAGTTATTACAGGACTTATAATCTCAGTGCCAGATCCAGCTAGAACAAATCCCAGCATGAATAAAGGAGGTGGATGTGAAGTTCCACCCTAGCAGAGCATCTTGTGGCAATAGTAGCTGCAGGGAGAGAGTTTTCTTAAACTTATGAGTGGTAGCTTGGGCATGCTCCAGTAAAAGGCCACTTATCCATGAAATAGGAGCTGTGAAAAGAATGCTGGGGGCCATCCACAGGGATGGCCAGGTCCCAGAGGGGAGGCAAGGGAGGTGTTCATCAGACACAGTCCTCAGGGAATCTTGCTGCTTGACTGACTGGCAGTCATGGTGCTTCTTTAAACCGGACTTCGTAAGCAGGGATAGATTCCTGTCGTTCCAAACCAGATCTTATCATTTCTGTCCCTGGACACAGGAGACACATGTTTTAACTTCCTCTTGGCCATAGGTTTAGTCATCATTGCTAAACCATCAACAAAACAGAATTATCTTTTATAATCATTTTTCATCATCATCCCCAGTTTTTAACTTTTAAGAATCTTGTGGTTTTAAGGGCACTGGACAGAAAAAACCTTCAAAGCAGTCTGGCCAGATTGCCATGGCCCAATATATTATCAGCTATAATGGTCAAAGGGCTAATTGTCATTAGAGTCAAGAAAAATCTTCAGGCCAAAGGTTCTACAGTTGTTGTTCAATTTGTGGCATAATTAAAAAAAATTTATATTTTATACATTTGTAGAATTTGCTTATATGTTTAATATTGGTATTCTTTTGTTCCTTGGTCATGTGATGTTACCTCATGTCTGCTTTTCCCCACTGGGTAGCCAGAATCCATTGCCAAGTGGGCTGGACTGGAGGGAGTGAAGTTTAGTCCGGGTGAATGGGTTATGTTGGCTCTCAGACATGTGAGTGCAGAAGAAACAACCTCAGAAGATGGTTTTCAGTTAAACAGCTCTCTCTATTGTGGGAAACCAGGGCTATATAAACCCAGGGCAGTAGGTAGGGTTTTGCAGTGCAAGGAGGAGTATGCATTTTTTTGGCTAGGGCTGAGGTGCTGGGAATGTTTCATTTCCATGAAGAAGAATTCCAGGTGCTTGCTGGACATGTCCTCATAAGGACATAAGAAGTTCAACCTGAAATCTGGCCATCAAGTGATGGGATCACCTTTATGGTGTCAGAGGTGGGGGTTGTAAAGCTCACGTGCACCAGGACATGCTGGTCCAGAACAAAGAGAAAGAACACCTACTCCTGCCAGTCTCAGGATGAAATTGTTGCATGTTGGAAATGTCTCTGCCTCACTCTTGCTCCTGACTTGCTCCCATGTTTGTGTGGCTTTTCTTTCCAGTCCTACAATATGACATTATAGTGGCCCTGGGCACTAACCTTTCTTAGAAAGGGGAATCTTAATACTCTGTTCTTTTATCATTTGACCACACTCTTCTATGTCTATCAATATAAGCCCCTATGAACAGCAGAGATAACTCCAGCCAATCTATCTTTGCTCCTGTTTCTTTCCTGGAGGGGCATAGACAGCCCCAATCTTCTACACCACATAATCACCTTAGCATATAGTAGGAAGAGGCTTTTAATCTAATCAAATGTCAATTCCTCTAGCTGGCCTAATGAACCCTGTTTAACTTTTTAAGTGTACTTTTTTCTGATTATCTTGTTCCTAAGTACAGAAGCAGATGTTCCAAGAGTAACTTCGATCTGGAGGCTCATAAGGAGATCTCTGGCAGGGCAGTGGTGGTGCACGCCTTTAATGCCAGCACTTTAATCCCAAGAGGCAGAGGCAGGCAGATTTCTGAGTTCGAGGCCAGCCTGGTCTACAGAGTGAGTTCCAGGACAGCCAGGGCTATACAGACAAACCCTGTCTCGAAAAAAACCAAACCAAACAACCAAACAAACAAACAAACAAGGAGATCACTGGTGTCTTCATATGCTCATAGGAGGATTAATATGCTCAGGACTTTTCCTGGGGCAGTTCAGAAGCCATACTCCTGGGAGAAGGCATAAATGACTCATAAGAAATATCCCAACAATCGAATATCCATCCTCATGTTGTACAAATATGAAAAGCCTTCCAAGGATGCCACATGTGGAGAGCACGACCAAAAGTGAACGGCAACATGGCAGAGATTAGATCAGGAGACTCAGGTTTCTGAGATATTTGCCAAGCAGCTGTGGTGTGCTCATGACTTTCACTGTTCTCCATTAGATAGGACTGTGCCCAAGAGGACAGAAAATTAGGGGGAAACAGGAGGGAGATTTATATAGCAGGTGATGGAGAGAGAAAGATTGTGGTCAGAACTGTGCATAATTCACAAAGAGCTAATAAAAATCTAAGCAACCATATGCATAGGCAAAATTTTATAAATACGCTGATAAACTGGACAGAAATGTTGAGAAGTCTTGCTAATAAACTTTCATATAGGAAAAGTAAGAAACAGTATGAAAAATGGATCCTATCTTGTATCTTATATTACTCACTGCTATGGGTGTATTTTTAGCTTGTTTGATAGCAAGCTATTTTTCAGCCTTCAATGTTTAATAATCTCTATTTTGTTTTGCTATTACAATTAATGGGATTTGTAAAATTATAGACTATGCTATTCTTTCACAAAGTTAGATATAATGTACCTCACTGTGAGAAAAGCAGTCATTGATCTAAAGACAATAATTGTTAGTAAACTTAACATAAATAATATTTTAGCTTTGATTATCTAAATTTATATTAATTTTATATTTATTTATATTATTTTTTCTAATTAAAAACAAAGCACCTCTAGAAAAATGTCAGTTTTATTTCTAAATATTTTAATTATTTTTATGTAATTAGACATTTGTTTTCTTGTAGATTAGAATTTGTAATAATAAAATGCTTATTTGAAGTTCACATGCTAAACCTAAAGTAAATAGCATTATGCATTAAATTATGAGGTAAATATAGGACATACATATAATATGTATGCATGTGTGTGTACATTTTTAAGAAATGAAAAATGATAATATGTATGTGCAATGACCATTGTGAAAATGCCAATTTAATGGCTTGTGTTTTCTTTCATTTTACTCTTTAATAAGATATTATAATCAGTGGGGCAATTATTAAACCAAATATAAAGTTAAATGATAAAGAACATTAGTTTTTTGTAAATGAATATAATATGTGAAATTATATGTATGACATATATTCATGTATTTTCTCATATATATTTTGACATACAGTATATAGGTAAGTTTTTAGCCATTTTGCCAGTGATGGTTAGCTGTAGAACATGAAACTATGTACTTGTGAGTTTGCTTTTGACACCTGTAATATTTAACACAATGGGATATTAATAGATTTTAATTGAACCTGTCTTGAATACAGTATTTTAGTTACAGTATATTTGTGGAAACTCAATTTTATGGAGCAGTAATAAACATAGTTTTATCTTTTATTTTGAAATTTAGAGTCATTCCAGAAAGAGCACTATCATAGCTCAATCATTTGAAAAATATGGCTGCCAATGGACCATGAAAAGCATGAATAAACTGTGGAAGAAAGTACTATAAGAACAATTTAGAGTCAGTATGATGGCATATTAATCAGCTTTAAATTACTGTGGTAACTACCAGAGATAATAATAATAATAAAAAGAATACCAGGACAGAGAAAGGGGAGGGGGAAAGATAGGAGAATGGATGCAGAGAAGAGGACTTATTGGACATATGGGGTTGGGGACTGGGAAAGGGGAAAGCTTTTAGAATGTAAACAAAGAATGTAGAAAATAAACAAAAAAGAATACTTTTTGGTTGCTGTCAATGATTTACTTATTTGTATTTTATGTACATGGGTTTTGCCGGCATGCTTGTCTGTGTGAGAATATCAGATCCCCTGGAACTGGTGTTACAGACAGTTATAAACTGCCATGTAGGTTCTAGGAATTGAACTTGAGTCCTGGAGAAGAGTTGCCAATGCTCTTAAGCACTGAGTCATATGTCCAGCCCTAACTTATTTCAAACCATGATTGCTCTGACCCTTTGGCTCTGGGCTTGTTCAGAGCAGTATACCTCAACATGAGTGGATGATAAGAAAGTCCTGTTGAAGTTATCATGAGCATGATGCCAAGAGACTGCAAGTGGCTAGCCTACCTCATTCTTTTGTTGTTTTGTTTCTAACCCAGTTCCCAGGTAAAAGAAATCTCAACTCAATCAGTTAAAAAAACAAGCTATACGCCTATGGTGGGCAGATCTCCCACTATACTACTCTATTTATATCTATATTATCTCATATAACTTGTGGTGTCTCTAGGCCATGAGCTTCTATCTCTAGCCCCTCCTTCAGTCCCTAGTAGCTCCTTTCTGTCTTGTTGATCCTCTGAGCTTTCTCCCCTAAACTCTCAACTCCCCCCTTTCCTCCTGCCCAATCATTGGCTCAAGCCTTTATTTGAAAAGTTAAGGTGGGGAGAAGGTTTATAAGGCAACTCCTCATCTGTAGCCTCTGAGGAGTGGAATTAGCATCAAAATACAAGCTCAGGGCTATCCACAATACATCCCACTCCTGAGATCATGAGTTATAATCTATTTCTTTCCACTAGACTATACTCCTAAACATTTTAAGGTATGCCTGTATTAATTACACATATTGCAGCATACAAGACAAGTAAATGCTTAAGGATTTAGTTTAGCTCACAGTTCCGGGGATAGAGTCCATCATGGCAGAGAAATCATGGCTACAGGAATGTATTGCAGTTGTAGTGGTGGGGACTTGCTAATATCTGGACCTATTCTGAATTAAAGAGAAAAACATTCTTCTAAACTTCTGTTTAAGAAAAGTGTTCTCCAGGCTTTAATTCCCTCCCCTATTCTCTGGTTTCAATTTTCATCCCATAGCATGCTGGCAACCATGTTTAACATGGTTCTTCCATCCTTTGTTAAACTTTTCTCAAAATAACCTCGAAGTCTCTCACAAACATGACCATGCATATCTCCTGGGAGATTGCCAGTTTAGACAAACTGACCATAGTGATTAATCATCACACCCACCATCAGCATTTCAGACTTGAGACTGAAACTTCAACATATAGTCCTCTGGGGAACACTTTTAAAACCATACTAATGTTGAAGAGAGAATCCATGTGACAGAATGGAAATTTACATCTTTTGAAGTACACTAGAACACAGACTGGGATAAATGTAAGATCATCATCTAAGGAGAGTATGCTTGAACGGAGTAGATGTTGACAAAGCAGAGAAGATATGGAAAAGAAAAAAAATGACACTCAATAGTAACATATGTGAAAAAACTGCATTCTACACCAAGAAAGGAGTTGTATGATACAATGGACAGTAGCAAATGCTACTATAGATATATGTAGATATATAATATCTACAGCATCATCAACTGGGAAGCAAGAAGGAAGATAATTTTGAAAAGAAGCAATGTGATTCAGGATACCTTCTTGATCCATCTCCAAAAGCTGTTATGTCAATTCAGTTGTTTGCTCTCAGCATGACATCACTTCTGAATCTTAATTGTTTGAACAAATTGCCTTCCCATGCTTTGCCTTCTAATCCATTTGCAGGTGTCCCAACACTGAAGATACATTCTGAATTTCCTTATTCTTTATATTTCTAATAATCAGGCTAAAAAAAACCAAACAATTCATATAGATCTGTTTAGTGACTGATTAACCCACCTACGTATATATACTCACCAATGATGATTCTATATATTTGCTTCGATTTTTATATTTATTTCTAGAAGCCATAATCAATATTTTCCTTATGGTGGTAAATTTCTGTCCCCAGTGAAAATTTATTTTTAGTCAAAAAACAGCCAAGATGGTCTAGAAGTCAATTATATATATTTTGAATTTTCCATACTCAGAGATGTAGAATTTTAGGTTTTAGATGAAATTTTTTGTTACTAAATGTAATTTTACAAAATAGTAAAACCTTAAATTTACAAAAACAGTCTGCTTCATGTGTAATTAAATCAGTTTGTGAGTGATTGAGGAGAAAGGGAAATTTCCTTTAAAAAACCAAATGCATATGTTTGAGGTCATTTTGTTTTGTTTGAGCTTTGTTACTTTCAAATAAAACTAATTTTTCTTTGCTGACTATTTTCACAATAATTTGATATAAACAAAATGAAAAGCAATTCTTTGATATTCTAGTCAAATATCTACAGTTAAATAAAATCTTAACAGAACAGAAAACAGAAGGAAATTGTATATTTGAGAAGGATCCCATCTCTCCTGATAGTACAGTGTAAGTCAGCTGCCCAAGGTCTCCCATTCAATTCATTTCATGCTAAAAGCGAAAATTACTAGGAATCATGTATTCATGTTTTCCTTCCTTGTTCTATGTTTTCGCTTAAAGTCTCAAAGTCTTGGAAGCTGTTCAAGATAGATCAGGTTCAGGGAAGCTGAGCAATAACTCATTATATAACCAAAATAGTTCATTAAACATGAAGTGAATATAGGAGAGGGCGGAAGGCAGCTGTCTGGTCATGCTTTGCCACAGCCAAGTCATTTTAAGCTGATGTGAATTAAGTTCCTTTTATGGCAGTATCTTCTAGTTTCAGGCATATTTCAAGAGAGCAGAAAAATAATTAATCTTGGATTCTTTAATATTCAGTATACTTTGAACTCTGCCTTGCAACACCGTATAGAAAAGTAAATCCTTCTATTTCAGTTTTTCAGTTGGTTTGTGAGGAATACAAGTAGAGTGGTGATTCTGAGCAACATCCTCAAACAGGTACATATATATCTTGAAAGAGTGCTGATAACTGTGTTGCTATTGACTGGATTTAATTAGTGCTTTTGGTTCACCACACTGATCACTTATACTAGGAAACATGTTCATAAACCAAAAATAAATAGCATCTAGAACTGGTGACTTAAGTGGGTAAGAAAAATGTCGGATATAGAAAATCATTCCTGACTATTTGTGTAAGGAAGTGCTTTCTTGCTTAGTCTATGCTGACCCACAATATTAGTAGACATAGAATGTCAAGTTTGGAATGGAAAACAATGGTAATATTTTATATTTTATTTGCTTACACAATTTATTTAGGTAAACAAGTTACAAAGTTGAATTTTAAATAACTGACTCATTTTTGTAAACCTCACTTCTATTCATAATTTTTGCTGAGAGTTTATCCATATACTTATCTTTATTTTATATTTTTGAGAACTGCTATTCTATATAAGAATTATTTCTAGCTTTTTAAAGGAATAGCTTATAAAAATATCCTTATGGAGTAAATCAAGCCCACTAGGCTGTCTATTTTCTTGAGTACTAAATATTTTCAAATATTTTCTGGGTCAGAATATTTAGCAATTTGGGCATACACAAAATATTATTAATCATGATAGATCTTCACTTATGCATTCTATTACATTTGCATATTCTTTGTAAAGTATCTCCCAGTCCCTGTGCTTTCCTGAGTCTTCACAAACCTTGTTTTATTTTTGTGAACTTGACTCATTGTTTTCTGGTTCCACATTTAATGTTACTAGGTGGTTATTATTTGACACTTAGGTTTCATATTTACAGTAGAGGGAGTAACACTTCAATGAACACAGGAGTCCAATGCCTTTTATACATATTAGATTCATTTTATTTACCTGTACAACTAGAAGGGAGATGGCTAGATTATATGTTTTTCATTTTGGCTCTAAGAATTTACATCTCCACCATCAGTGTACAAGCATACCCTGTTCTCCACATTCACATCAAGTTTTGTCACATTCATCCCTTCCCTTTTTTATAATAAAAAATCTGAAGAAGTGCCCAATTTTATTCATAATTTCCATTATCATGATGACTAGTGGTATTGAGACCCCTTTGACAATCCATTGGTCACTAGTGGGTTTTCTTCTTTTAAAAGTTATTGTCTTGTACATTTTGTTGAATGTATTAATTGTATATATTAATGAGCTTCATTGTGTATCTCTGCACCTGCAACTGAGCGTCCCAATCACCTTTATGCCCCCTTTATTTCAGTTACTGCCCTTCTGAAGCTCTTCTCATTACCCGTCTCCATTCTGATCTCAAAGGTCTTCTTTTGAGACATAGCTACGCTTTTGTGTTTCGAGATGGCATGGAATATTATTTAGCTTGTCATTTTCCAAATTGAGGTCTGTGACATTTCAGTGCTCTGAGCAGAAAAACAAAACCAAAAACATAAAACAGCAAAAATACAAAACTAAAACAAAACAAAGCAAAAGAAACAAATGGCCACTGTGGTGGTGGTGGTGGGTGTTTACTGCCCAACATTGGAGCTACTCCATTTGTGGCATACTTTGTACCTTTGCTACTTATTGCTTATCAGCAGCACAATTTAAACAGATTTGCTAAGATGTTTCTACTAAAACTTTCTAGATGAACACCACTTTTCTTTTACTTAATACTAAATCAGTAAAATCTTGGGAAATTACATGCCTCACTATGCTAAAGTCCAAAGAGGGTGAGTGCAAAGGCAGGCCAAGAGGGGAGTTACTGGTGTTCATGTGTTTTGTTTTCAAGAGTTTTAGTCTTTTTGTTATACTGCTGGTAATTAGCTGAAATGCCAACACTCTGCCTTGGTGTATACATAATATATTTTCCACTAAACTGTAGTACTCTGGTGCTTGGCAGTATGCAGCAGTGGGGCAGGAGCCAAACCTCTCAGAGCAATTTGATTTGGACAGCAGCACAGATATGCATGCCCACTGTACTGGATATCCAGTCAGGTGGATCTTAAAATTATAGGGAAGAATTGAACTTCTAACACAATTGCAAAACCTACTTTATTGAAATGCACATGATCAGATGAATATTTGATAAGAAACTGAAACATTCAACTCTTTCAAATGAAAGTCACAGAACATGGGAATTTTTTTTTAATTTTCTATAATATATGTTTACATTCCAAATGATTTCCTGTTTCTCAGTTCTCCCCTCCCCATAAGTTCCCTAAGCCCTCTTCCCTCTGCTCATTCTCCTATCAACCCCCTCCTACTTCTTCAAGGCATTGTTGAGAGATATTCACTAACTCATTTTTTACACAATGGAGTACTATTCAGCCATTAGAAACAATGAATTCATGAAATTCTTAGGCAAATGGATGGAGCTGGAGAACATCATACTAAGTGAGGTAACCCAGTCTCAAAAGATCAGTCATGGTATGCACTCACTGATAAGTGGATATTAGTCTGGAAAACTGCAACACCCAACACATAATCCACACATCAAATGAGGTACAAGAAAAATGGATGGGTGGCCCCTGGTTCTGGAAAGACTCAGTGTGGCAGTATAGAGCAAAATCAGAACAGGGAAGTGGGAAAGGGTGGGTGGGAGAAGATGGGGAGGGAAGGGGGCTTATGGGACTTTTGGGGAGTGGGGTGCCAGGAAAGGGGAAATCATTTGAAATGTAAATAAAAAATATATCAAATAAAAAAATAGTGATTATCCTTAGAAATCACTAGAAGGGTTTAACTGCAATTGTGTCTGTGAAGTGGTAGGGTTATATTCATGAACTTCAATATATTGCTTACATTTATACTGTTCAACTGAAGATAAGAAAGTTGAGATGTGGCTCCCTGGAAATGGACAATGAGACACATTGTTGGTAGTGGTGTTTGGCCTAGCTTGGTGCCTGGCTTGATGGCCAAAGTGGTCTTATGCCCATGACTCATAAAAATCAAATCAAACCAAGTCAAACCAAACCAAACCAAACCACACCAAATCCAATCAGCACAGTGCAGTAGGAGGAAGATAGAAACCTGTAGAGTTCCATGCCACACAGAGACATGGCACAGATGAGCCACAGACAACCATGCGCCACCATGCCAAGAATCATGGATGGAGAATGTCAGCTAGGGGCCTGACAGTCACGTGGCCAGCCTGCAGCAGGGGCTATTACAACATGAGAGTATATGGTGGTCCAATTGAAGAAATAGAACTGGAGCAGTTAGTTATGAAGAGAGATAGAACTGGAGACTCCAGGGTAGAGAGGAGTAGGCTGTTGTGAGTAGTTATTTCCACCACCTGGGTCTGTGATGAGGTCCCAGGCTGAGATGCTACTGAGGCCCAGGTCAGAGTCTGTGGCTATGCAGCAGCAGGGGTCAGTTTTGATGTTTGTGGTTCATAGTACCACTAGAAAAGATAGAAATGTCCCTGATTGGGGCAGCTGTCAAGGATCAGGAGGATGTCCAGATGCTGTGTACAACTGGCTTTGCTTCGCATTGGATGCAGCATTCTGGAGATTTGGCTCTATCTCTCATTAGTGGCAGCATTTTGGAGAGTTGGTCCTTCTCCTCCAGTAAACAGAATTGTACAGCTGGTCTTGGTGGTAGTGTTATGTGTGACCCAAGTGTATGAGTGTGGGAAAGCTGACGCTTCCTCCACTCCTCTGTTGTGAAGCAGCAAAGGTTCAGAGGTGAGCCCCATCCCCCAACCCCTTTAAACTCTCATCACCTCAGACAGTCATGAAAGCTGATTATGGGGTTATGAGCTCAAAAGAACTAAGCCTGCCCCTTAACAACTGTAGTAGCACTTGGGACCTGCATTTTTCCGGGACAGTAGAGCAGACCTGACTCTGCTGGTGTTGGCATAGGTGAGCCAGGAGTAAGAGAACAGGAGATCTGTCCCTCCCTGACATTCATCTGCTGTGAAGTGGCATGGGGGAGGGGATGATACCTTGTACCCCATACCTGTGGCAATACAGAGAACTGCCCCTTACCCTTGGTGGCTGCAGTATGTGAGAAATCTGGTCTGATCTTTGCCTAGTCAGCACAGTAATGTTTTCCCTGGTTGAAGGGGTTCAGGCTGGCCATCTATGGGGAAACAGTCTCAAGAACAGAAATAGGTAGAGCTGGCCCTGACACTCCTATGCCATGAGGTGGCCTGAGGGTCCCTGATGTCTCCTGCCCTCACATCCCTCACCACCTGAAGGAGCCTGGAGAGCTGGTCTCATGGTCATGAGAGTAAGCTGTTCCTGCCCATCATCGCTGGCTGCAGCACTTGGGTGAGCATGCCATGCAACTTGTCTGGGAAATAAATAGAGTAGGGCTCACCTTAATTGAAGGGCACAAGGTTGAGAAGGTGAGAATGTGGGAGAGCTGGTTCTGCCACTTGTTTCTGATTTTCTTTGAATAGCTAAAGTTTAAATATATTTTCATTTTTTAGAATTTTATACATATATGCAATTAAATAGGATGTTATACACCCCAACTTTTTCCTCCAACTTTCTCTCATAAATTCCAACCTTCCACCCTTCCAACTACATGTCTTCCTTTTTTCCTTCTCTTTCATTGTGAATTGATAATTCAGTGTCCAATTTGTGCTGATATTCATTTGTCTTTGGATATAAGGCAGACATATGTATATACCTTAAAAAAAAGGAAGGAAGTAAAAGAAAGAAAGAAAGAAAGAAAGAAAAAAAGAAAGAAAGAAAGAAAGAAAGAAAGAAAGAAAGAAAGAAAGAAAGAAAGAAAGAAAGAAAGAAAGAAAGATTCTTCATCTTCAAAAGCTATCATGACCAATAATTCCTCAATAAGAAGTGGCCCCTGGAGATGCCCTTCACCTTCCTATGCTGCGATTGTAGCTAGCATCCTAATGTGCAGGCACTGTACAGATAACCACAATTACTGTGGGTTTGTGAGTGCTGTGGCAACGGAGTGTCCAGAAACTAACATGCCACAGCACAAGTCTTCATCCTCCATCTCTTAAATTCTTTCTGCCCCTTCTTCCATGATGTTTCCTAAGCCTTAGAAGAAATAAAGTTGCTAAAGATGTCCCATTTAAAGCTGAATATTTCATTTTTATCCTCAGTACTTTGACCAGTTGCGCAACTCTAGATTAACTACTGTCCACTCCCAAAGCAAGCTTCTCTGACAAAGGTGTGAAGACAGACTTGGTCTATGGGTCAAAACATAAATATTTAGAAAGCAATAAGACAATGTGATCACGTATCAAAAATAACAACAGTGAGATGAACCCTGTACAGTCTTTGATCTTCCCAGTTATTAGCTTTTAGTCAATATTATCGAGCTAGGTATGAGATTCCCTTCTGTGAAATAGACTTCAAATCCACACTTAGCCACCTCATAACAGCCATGCTGTTATGCACCAACTAGCACATGTTTCCAGGAAGGTTGGCATCACAAATATCAGGGTTCTATGCTAAGCAATACCATTGATCTCCTCTCTCTTTTCCCCTTAGCAGCCTACACAACACTGTCCTTTATGATGAAAGCTTGCCAACCAAGAGGAATTGGCTGCTCAGTTTGAGATTGATTTCTGTGTCCTGCAACCACAATGTGTTATTGGTAACCAAGGGCAATTGCAATAGCCTGTGTTGTTTTATAAGCCCCTGTGGTTATCCGGCCTATAACTCATAGGGATGTATCCCATGCTTTGCAGTGCTGTTTTCATTTAATAACTCATGTCTTCTAGGAGTATCACTGTATCAGGGCAATTGGTCATTAAAGAGGTGTAAGAAAATGCCAGAAAACAGAAATAAGAAATTATATATATATATAATATATATATATATATATATTATATATATATATACATATATGTAATTATCTATCTGTCTGTCTGTCTATCTATCTGTCTGTCTGTCTGCCTGTCTGTCTATGTATATGTATATATATCAATAATAACAGTAAAGCGTAAAGGTCCCAATTCTCCCATTAAGGCTGACAGTAACCCTTGTGTATGCTTAGAAACAGATATTTAAAGGAGATTTGGTGTTATGTCAGTTTGTTAAGCATCATTTGTAAGTTTTGTCCTAAGGCCTATGTGCTTCCGCAATCATGAGATTTTGACAGGTCCCACATTATTAAGAATACATTTTGTCTTTCACAGTGGGCCTCAAATCCCACCAGGGAGTGTTTCAGTTACACCCAGAGCCGTCATGATACTATAGGAACGTTGGGCATCTCAGGCCTGGGAGCTTCATGTTATAATTCACAGGGTTCACAGATGGGTGAAACTGTTGACACCTTTACTCCCCAGTACTGTACCTGGCATCATCTGGCACTATGAAAGCCAGCCATCAGGGACAAACCTTTTAGCCCTATTTACTTAAATAATTTTGCTTTCAAGATGTGTGGTATGTCAAGCTATTGGGTATTATCACACAGGTCTAATGAATAATCAAGAGCCATAACGAAGGCTTGCTTTGTGTGAGGGAGCCTCTGGAGCCTCTTGACCAATAACTTATGCAAGTATCTCACAGCTCGCACTAACACTGAAACAACTGTTAATTCTATGAGCAGCATTATCTAATCTTGCCAAATTTCTATCAACAAACTTTGATATTTTTAATTGGGTAACCAGGCTGTAGACTTCTTAGTGGCTTGTTTGTTTGTTTGTTTGTTAACTCATGTCATCCCATTTTCTTACCCTCCCATCATCTTCCTGTTTGTAATTTTTACTCACATTACTATCCCTACCCATCTATGGGCTACATTTTTCTTGTCTTTTAAATTGCCTAAAGTGTCCTCTTTCAAGTTTCCTGGCTTGTTGGGTTAATGAAAGTGAAACACACTAATGTAATGAGTTAAGGTTTCATCTGACACATAAAGAAGAACACTCATCCTGGGTTCCTTGATTTGATATACTTTTCCTCATTTGTATTCACTATGTGCAGACTTCATAATTCTATTTTTCTTACAGATAAGTAAAATTCTATTGTGTATATGTTCTACATTGTCATTACTAGTTAACCAGTTAATGACCATCTAGGCTGCTGCCATTTCCTAGCTATTGTGAGTAGATATGAAAGGCACATGGATGTATTAGGCATATTCTGTACATATAAAATAGAGTCCTTGGGTTACATGGCAAGGACTATTACTGAGTCACATGATAGTTATATTTCTGGGGGTTTGTTGTAGTATTATTGTTTGTTTGTTTGTAATCTCCCTCCTTCTTCTAAAGTGACTGTACTAGTTGTATTCTACATTCAGTGAGGGTATAAGTGTTCACTGCTCCTTGTACATCCATGCCAGAATTTGTAGTTATTTGTTTCCTTGATGTTGGGTATTCTTGCCTGTACCATGAGATTACTTGAGTTTGTGGGATCCGGTTATTTCTATGATTTATGCTTGTGACATGTATAAAATGTCTTCCACAGCTGTCTTTAATTGCTTATCTTCATTGCATAGCAGAGAGAGGCATCTGCTCACCATATTTATCTTAACAATCTGTGTGCTATTCAGGTTACCTCACCTTCCTGAGACATTACAAATCATTCTCCATGGAGTGAGTGATGTTCGTACCTAAAATAGGTCTCTCGTGTACAATAATACCAAAGTGAGGAGCAAAACAACAGTGGTATCAGTATAGGATGCCTTCATATTAAGTGTTACCACCATGGAAGGGATGCCCTTCAGTCCTCAGACTGCCATCAGTGAGAGGCAGATGGATGGATCCTGAGGTGGTCATCCATCCACTGACCTTGGTTTCAGGGTATTCAACCATCAGTGTTAGCTTCAGATGATGATATTTGCTCCTGGGCACAAAGGAAATAGTTATGTGCTTCACTGCTTTATCTGATCCCCCTGAAGCCATCTCTCCACTTCTGTCATTTCCCACACTGCTCATACATACAGGGACAGGACTATCTCTGTCCCTGGGGTTGTATTAGGGTAAATCTAAACTCCCCAAACAACTTGCAGTTGTCCCTGTTCACAGGCTCCCAGGGTAGCTTAGCTTTACAATAAATAGAATCCCTTTTTAAAGCGTTTCTGCCCAGTGCCTCCTGAGTTACAGTGTGACAAATTGGATTCCTCTCCACTGCTGATATATTCTCTGGAGGAATTACTGTCTCTCCAAAACCTAAAATAGGACCTGAGGCATCTGAGGGCTGTGGGCTTGTGCTGAGGTCAGGACTCTTTTTCACTCTGGCTGTGTGGCTTCCTTCTGGATAAGGCTTCTCCTTCCCCTCCTAAGGATGAGTAGCTGAAATACCTGGATTTGTGTTCTGCAGCTTTTTCTCAGTGGATTACCTCTTTTCTACCCTATTATTTCTTCGTGAGTTTCTACAAGTCTTCTTTCATTTTAGAATAAAGAATATTCTTTCTTATCCCAACTTCTCCTTTGCTGAGTTACTGCTGTGCCATCTAACACAGAGTCCACTTGACTTTTTATATTTCTCTTATCTGCAGCCACCTGACCAAATTCTCATTGTCTAAAAATGATCAGCATATATCATAATACCATGAATGAAGTATGACTTTTTAATCCCATTTTGTAATGGATATTGTATGTGGGAGTCTAAAATGTTTTAGTATTTACATTGATACTAAAGAAAAAATATTACTGTAGAAAAAATAGTACTATAATATTACTTTCAAACTTTTCTTCTAAAATCATATGCTCTTCTATTTCTAACAATTTATTTTATCATTTTTTCTTATTTGACCATTGTACACTTAGAGAAACCATAGGTTTTTTTCTGCTTTGTTGAAGTATTTAAAATTTTGAAATACAGATAAACTATGTGTGCCTTGCTACAGCTTTATTTTGCTTCATTTTCACTTTTAACCTTGAATAAGTAAAACAACTTATTATATCATATCAACTCAAGAATATTTTTCTGAAGGTAATATCCTAGTTTCACAACATGTAAATATTATTTTTTAATACCTAGAGGATGCTTTTGTTTTATTCTTTGCTCTGAATTAATTCTGACACAAGAACTTTTGCCACTCTTGTGTTTATTTTCCTTTATATCTTCTCCTAAAAATCTGACAGTTTTTCATTTATATTTCCTTACCACACTACACTTTAAAGAAATTTGATTATGATATGTCAAAAATGCTTCCTCAAGTTTCTTCTCTTGTCACCTATCAGGATTGATTTCCTGGAACTCCTTTCAACAAATCTTACACTTAAACAATAATAAATTGTGTGTCATTCTCAATTTACAGTACATTCTATCTTACTTTACCAAAGATGTCATGGTATATATTAAGAGTGCCCTCCTTTGCATATTGATCTTCAGATTCTATGGACAGAGTTCTTTGGAACTTAAAGACTAAGATACTGTCTTTCTCTTTTCCAAAGCCCCATGAATATGATGGGGTGAATGATGCTACTTTTTTTCCATAATGTTATGTGATTGTTTTAACCTCTATATCTTGTCATTTCAGGCTATATAGGCATCAGCATATTGCAAAATAATTTTAGGTGATTTCAGTGTTGACACATATAAGACAGATATTCTGTGAAAAGTGGTTAGCCTTGGTTATGGTAAAGATGAGTAGGTATAGAATTGGATAGTAATAAAATGGAATAAAACTTATCCTTTATTAAATATTATTACACACCTAACTAAAGTACATTATAAGGGTTGCCAACCATCCAGAAAGTATAGGAAGGAAGGGAAGTCCATTTACTAAATCTGCCAAGCTAGAATTTAAAAAAGAGATTAAAATGGAAAACACACACAGAGAGAAACACTCACACTCACACGCATGCATGCATGCCTGCATACACCCCCCCCACACACACACACAGTAGTTAAACCATTTGGGGCTGATGGTGCTCTCCACAGGACTTATTGCCTAACAAAATCCTAGTGTCAGGCATGAGAACTTTCTGTTGAATAGTTGATCAGAGTGCAGTAAGTGACTATCAAAACAATAGACTAGCAATACATCTTTTGGACGCCTCTCAGGGCTTGAGGGCTACTATGGCCGAACATACTACACACTTATGACTCAGTCTTGCATGATCCAAGCTGGAACTTACCTAAAAGCCTCTATCCTGTCTTCCGGTCTTATTTAAAGTAATGACAACAAAACATGAATATTGCACTTTGTCTTGGTTGATATACTTTACAGACTTTGAATATAGTTTTGGTGTTAAAAATTAAAAATATTAATGTCAAGTACAGTAGATGATACCAGTGCTGAATCTAAAAGTACTGAATTTCTTGACCTTTAGAGACGCTCCAGACACAATTTATGGCAGCATGATGGTCATTACTTTGTATAAAAATTAGTATTTTAGCAGCTCCCAACCACTCCAGAGGGTTTGTTGTAAGAGGTGGGGGGTTCAGGACTAATAAATTTAGACTCTTTGTCAAAATAAAATGTGAAGTAATGCTGACATAACTTGATGGTAGAGCACTTGCCTTATATGTATGAGTTTCCAGATTTAGTCTCTACAAATGTAATCATAAATAAAATAAAATAAAATAATAAAGAAATGAACAAATAAATACGTGAGTCTTCATCTCTCCTCTTTTACTTTTTTTTTTTTTTTTTTTTTTTAGGAATTGTGCCTAAGCTATTAATGAGCATATTTAAAGTCAATTACAGTTTTGAGATCTTGTTTGCATGTTTGTATAACTAAAAGAATATGTAAATAGATAAATGAATAAAGACATTGTTCTTGTGTTTCTTTTGGACAGAACAGGAAGTTACATTTTTGCTCACTAGGAGAAAATGTAGTTGAGGTTATTTGATTATGTCCTTCTATGGAATGGATTCCATTCAGAAATAAACAAATAGGATAATAAGTAGGGTGACATTAGGAATAGATGTTTTGTATCAAGATTTGTTATATCTTCAACTCACATGGTGCTTAGGAGTTTTGTTAAACTTGACACATTGCTACTATTAATAATCTATCATTAAGTCTCAAAGGAAAATTCATGGTAATATATGAGATTCTTGGTTATTAGTTTTATAATATTGAACAGAATATTCCATCTAAAGTTCTCATATAAACAATAAAAGAACACAGAAAATACAACAGATTTTAAGTATTTGTAACATTAATTTTCCACAATGAATCTGTGTGTATGTTTGCTCCTAGATAGATTATTACTGTTAGATATTCTTGATTCTGTTTGCAAATTCAGATACCTTACTAGAAGTACTGATGTAGACCAATAAAATAATGATCCTAACTATGAGATCTAGGTGTGCAAAACCTTTCTTTGTGATCTTGGAATTAACGTTAGATATGACTAGAAGTTTTCTCAGTTTGTGCATTTGCTGCTACCTGTATAAACCATGTAAAATGATTTTCTCTAATTAATGCTCTATAAGATATATTGGGGTATGTTTTGGTATTTCCTAGCAAAGCTAATTAGGAATAAGGAGCTAACTAAAGAATGAGTCCTCTAGAACTAAATAAAGCAATGTTGAATAATATGCCTGTGTGTGTTTGTGTGTGTGTGTGTGCATCTGTTTGTGTTTTGTGTATGTTTATGAATACAATATGATAAGCTCATTTAGTATTTCTCATATGCGTTTAGGACTGACCTCTTGGGATGGACCAAACTGTCAATGGACTTGTACCTAGTAAAGACTGATTCTCCATCTTCCATTGATTGTTCATCTTTAATTTTTTTGTGAGAAAAACCTCATAAGAGTTCTTCCACCCATGCTGACATATCAATTGATTTTGTCCTTTTTAGTCTTGTTTAGGCAAATACATTATTAAGATTTCCTGGGTGTAGTTTCCCTTCCATATATCAAAGATATTATCTTGTAGATATTCTGTCCTAGACCTCAGACTCTCATAATTTTTCAGTGTATTTTCTTGTGAAGTTCCTGGAGTCCAGTGTGGGGGGATGAGGTAAAGGTGTATCAATTAGGACCAAGCACTCTATGGTCAGGTGTTCTCTATATAAATTTTCTTATTATGACAATTATAAATATAAAGATTTTGTTTTTACAAAAATCTCCTTGGGTATACCAAGTATAAAAAGTAGCAAACATAACTTTTAATTGCAATTCTTCCTTTGGTTAAAATGTATTTTCTATTTTATGTATGCTCTTCATTATGAGAATATCCAGGCATACATTATCATAGAGAATGTATTTATTAATAATATGTGTACAAAACTAATAACATTAGGTGATTTTTTGTTTATTTACTTATTACCTGATACTTGATATTTACTTATTACCTGATGAATAAATTCATCAAGCCATTTTGTCTTAAATATGTAGCATTTTTATATCAGAAACATATTTCTTGGGTAATCACAGTATTATGTTACTTATGAGTTCAAATATTTTGTTTAAATTATTGAATATCTAACCTCTGCCCAAATGCTACAGATATCCTCGAGAAGAGTTTAAAATTTATTTAATTAAGACCATTTTCTAAACACACAGTTGATTTGGACTTGGAAAATAATTTCATCTTTACAGAAAATATTTTATTAGATTAGATTAACTACTGAGTACCCAATGTAAGAGACTGCTTCTTCTACAAGAGTTGGCCTGGACAGCTTTAATCTGTTAAATATTATTAATTATTAGGAAAAAATGAATCTACTTTGCTTACAAAATGAAAAGTCATCTTCATAGACATGCCCTTGTTTTTTAATAAACCTAATAATCAAAGGGGAGGGGGGATCTTATCTTAAGCAATTACTTTTGACAATGAAACAGTAAATAGACCCTAATTAATGACTCTTTGTAATTATTTTTTCTATACAGACATTAAATGGTATTCAAGCATTAATTGTGACACCAACAAAATTGTCTATGATTAAAGAGTATTTTCCAACTTAATTATGTATTTTAGATTCCTGAAGATTTTAAGACTCGGGACCAATTTAATTCTTTTTAAAGACTTAAAGGCTGTCAAGTTGATAGGCTCTTTTTCTTTGACGATAATTGTTATATTCTTTTGTGTGTGTGTGTGTGTGTGTATGCATATGTATGCATAAATATGTTAACTCTATTTTTTGCTGTTTGTATATGATTTCAGGTCTGATCATTCTTCATTGAACAACCAATATTGGAACTAATCCCAGGGAGAAGGTAATTTTCTTTCTACCAGCAGTAAGTAGTTGCCTATAGTTTTTGCCTAGCAGTGAGACTCAGTGAAGGTTCTCCCTACAATATTAACAACCCAGTTACAGAGGCATGGAAGTGGTTTAAAGGTAGATAGCAGGGAAGAAATGGAAAGAGGAAAGGGAGGGGTGAAAGTAACTTATTAGAAATAATAAAATAGATAAATAATATCTAGAAATAGAAAAGAATTGTCCTCTTTTGTTACCATATTTCTTTTTTGTCCATTTTTTATTGGATATTTTATTTATTTTCATTTCAAATATTATCCACCTTTTTGGTATCCCCTCCAGAAACCCCTATCTCATCCCCTCTCTCCCTGTTACTATAAGGGGTTTTCCCTACCTACCCACCCACTCCTGCCTCCTTGTTCTTACTTGGGGCATCAAGCCTTCCCAGGACCCAGGGTCACTCCTCCCGTTTATGTCCTACATGGCCATTCTCTGCTACATATGCAACTGGAGCCATGGGTCCCTCCATGTGTACTCTGGTTGGTGGTTTAGTCCTTGGGAGCTCTATGGGGTCTATTTGGTTGACATTGTTGTTCTTCCTATGGATCCATTTTTTTTGTTTGTCATATCTATGCGAATTCCCCTACTGTACCCAATCCAAACGAACATCCATGAAGACATTACAGAACTAGGCTGTGTAGTATAGTATCTCATAGTCTTAAAATCAAATAAGATCAGACTACCATACTACTTGCTTCATAGCCACATAGGGTTCAGGGATATCAAATCTTTTAGAAGTTTATATAATAAATATTTGATATCCTTTTGATAGATCTGTTGAATGGGCCAACATTCAGAAAAGTACCATAAAACTGTTTTTCTTATCTTTTCTTCACTGATGCATTCTGAGGTCTAGAAATTGCCAGGACCAGATGAGGTGCTCACATGTAACTTGCTGATAAGCTGAGAAGCTGCTCTTTTCTGTTTTGCTCCCTCATTTGTTTTGGATTTGCACCTAGAGACCTCCCATGGGAATGCTTGTGGACACATAAAGAGTACTTTGTGACAAGGATGAGAATGAGCATTGGAGATCTTACCCATTTGAACTGTCTTCTTTATATAAAGTACCAAAGATTGTGCTGATTAGGATAGATAAAGCAAGGGGGTGCTCCCAGTGAAAGGTGGTTTGCATCCTTTTCCCAATTAGGACAGATGCTGACCAGAAAAAGGCAACAACACATTGACATAAAATAAAGATTCAGGTGGAATTTTTTTTCATCAAAGGTTACCTTTCGTTATACACCTTTAGATTTATTTCATAGAAAACAAATTATTAAAATCAAGGAATAAATTGATAAAGTATAATTATACAATAAAGAAATAAAATTTATTTGAAAAATTTGGGAGGTGAAATCTGAATCTTAGATTAATGTATTTTTTTGTTTGGATTTTGTCATCTGCATATGTGTCTGTCTGTCTTTCTGTCTTTCTCCCAAATCACACAAACAAACAAACAAATAAAAATAACCCCAGTTTTACAATTAAATAAAAACCAATTCATCATTATACTTTTCTAATAGGAAATTATTGTTATTGAAACTTAAAAAATACATTAGTAAATCAATATGTAAATCAAAATATAAGACAAAAAAGAGAACACAATTTTAAACTGATATAGGATCAACACTGAGTATCTAATTATTAGAACAATTCAATGAACTGGATTACAATATAAATAAATCACAAATAATGATAAAAATTTATAAACTTCCAAAACAAATAATGAAATTCCAGCTATCTAGTGAAAACCAGGAGTCTTTGCTGCAATGTTAATAACTGTTATTTATGCTCTTTGGTTGATGGAGCTCTGAGGAGTGTGGGGTTAGTTGACACTGCTGTTCTTCCTATAGGGTTGCAATCCCCTTCAGCTCTTTCAATCCCTCTCCTAACTCTTTCTTCTGGCCTCAGTACAGTTGTTGGCTATAAGTATCTGCATCTGTCTCAGTCAGCTGCTGATAGAGCCTCTCAGAGGACAGCCATGCTAGGTTCCTGACTGTAAGCATAATATGTCATCAGTAATAGTGACAGGGTTTGGTACTTGCTCATGGAGTGATGCATCACAAGTTGGGCTAGTCACTGGATGGCATTTCCTTTTTTTCTCTGCTCCATTTTTGTCCCTGCATTTTTGTTAGATTGGAACAATACTGGGTCAAAAAAATTGAAACTGGATGGGTGGCCCCATACCTCAACTGGGGGGATATATCTATCTAGTGGAGTTGGTCTCGTCCATTTCCATCTCCCCACTCGGGCATTTCAGTGATGGTTATCCCCATAGAGTCCTGTGAGCCTCTCACATCCCAGGTTTCTGGAACTTTCTAGAGGTTCTCCCTGCTCTAATTTTCCCTAGATCCCACTACTGTATATTTCAAGTCATTCTCCTGGCCCACTGAAGTTCCCTTCTGTCTTCCCTCATAACTAATCCTGCTCCTCCTTTTTTCCCCCCACCCATTTTCCCATCTAGAACCCTCCCTCTTTCTGTGATTATTTTGTACCCCCTTCTAAGAAGTATAATTGAAGTAACTACACTTGGGCCTTAGTTTTTGTTAAGTTTCACATGGTCTTCATCATGGGCTCTGTACTTAACGGCTAATATACACTTATCAGTGAGTACATAACATGCATGTCCTTTTGGGTCTGGGTTACCTGCTCTGTGTATTTTCTAGCTCTCTCCATTTGCCTGAAAATTTCATGATATCTTTGTTTTTAATAGCTGAGTAGCATTCCAGTGTGAAAATGAATCACATTTTGTGGACCCATTCTTTGGTTGAGGGATATCTGGGTTCTGGCTACTAAAAAAAAAAAAAAAAAAGGTTGCTATGAACATATGAACATAATGGAACATGTGTCCTTGAGGTATGGTGGGACTTCTTTTGGATATATGCCCAGGAGTGGTACAGCTGGATCTTTAGCTAGAACTGTTTCCAGTATTCTAAGGAACCTTCAGATTGATATCCAGAGTGGTTGAACCAGTTTGCAATCCCACTAGAAATGGAGGAGTGTTCCTGTTTCTTCACATCCTTGTCAGCAAGGGCTGTCACTTGAGTGTTTGATCTTAGCCATTTTGATTTGCTTTTTCCTGCTGACTAAGGATGTTGAACATGTTTTTAAGTGCTTCTCTGTCACTTGATATTCCTCTGTTAAGAATATCTCTTTAACTCCATTCCCCCCCTTTTTAAAATTAGTTTGCTTGTTTGTTTGGAGTCTAACTTCATGAGTTCTTTGTACACTTTGGATATTAGCCCTCTATCAGATGTCAGGTTAATGAAGTTCTTTTTCCCCAATCTGTAGGTTGCCAATTCATTCTATTGAGAGTATCCTTTGCTTTACAGAAGCTTTTTAGTTTCATGAAGTCTCATTTGTCAATTATTGCTCTTAGAGCCTTAGTCATTGGTATTCATTTCAGGAAATTATCCCCTGTGCTAATGAGTTCGAGGCTCTTCCAACTTTCTCTTACATTAGATTCAGTAATCTGTTTTTATGTGGAGGTCCTTGATACACTTAGACTTGAGATTTGCACAAGGTGATAAATATGGTTCAATTTGTAGACCTCCAGTTAGACTAGCAACACTTATTGAAAATGCTGTCTTTTTTCCATTGGATGGTTTTCGCATCTTTCTCAATGTGTCTTCAATCAGTTATTCTACCAATTGACCTGTCTGTCTCTGTACCAATACCACAATACCATGTGGTTTTTGTTTTGTTTATTTTTATCACTATTGCTCTGTAGTACAGCTTGAGGTCAGGGATTTTGATTACCTCTGAAGTTTTTTTATTGTTGAGAATATTTTTTTGCTATCCTGGGTTTTTTGTTTTGCCATATGAAGTTGGGAATTGTTCTTTCCATGTCTGTAAGGAATTGTGTTGAAATTTTGATAGGGTTTGGATTGAATCTATAGATGTCTTAAGTTAAGATGGCCTTAAATGGGAGCAGAAATATCTAACTCAACTAATTGCTTATGTATATACATATATATGTATATAATTGCTTATATATATATATAATTACATATATATATATACATATATACATATTTGGAATAGGTTCTGTAGTATATAATGGAAATACATCATTAAAAATGAATAATATTATTGTTCTCTTCCAGAGCCTAGTACCTATTGATGTCAATAATATTTTCAATCTTTTTGGCAACTATTTATAGTAGTGGTTATGGTGATTAATGTAATATAGCCACATAAATGTACTGATTTGTATTACTTGAAATTAAATTTATTTCAAGTGTTTTAACATGCACCATGGTTTGCTTAATGAATTATATGCATTAATTTGTAACAATCATCATTCTGAATTGTTGTAGATGAGAGCATCATTTATTAAATATGAGATTGAAAACTAAAAGTCAGAACTTGTTTTAAGACACCTTACAAAGAGTATAAAAATGCTTGCCTAAATAAAAAAAATTGAATTATACCTCTCTGTCAGCCAAATATCCTATATTATAATGAAAAATATATCGAGTCCTGCTGGAGTCCTATCTTATGTACTTAAGAAAAATTAATGCAAGATGGGAATGCTTGCCATGAACCCTAAGACTTGAAGTTAAACATACTGTTTCTCTTGACTAATTCAAAGTGACAGATATTATGATAAAACTAGATTAATTAAGTCAAACTTTAGGTTTTATAGTGATTGGTAAATGCAGCATGACTGGAAAATTTATTTATTGCTTATGGACATCCTGTTGGGATTTAGGTGAGCAAAACTTGGTATGATCACTAGCTCTCTACTGCATTACTCCTTTTAAAGCTAAACCTAATTAATATATCCTACATCCAACTTTAAAAGCACATTAATATTCTACCATATTAGGACTGAGCTACCTACTCCAGTTAATTTAAGAGCTGACCTATACCCTTTTGAAAGATTGAGCCTAACCATTTGGAAAGAGTGATCTCATTGTTAAACACTTGCAGACCTAATTATCTTTGATTCCAACCAATGACAATGCAGAATGTCCCAGGAGCTTTTCACTTTTCAGAAGTCAATTAGCTAGAAGAGAAAAATCTTAGAGATATAGCATCTGATACTTTCTAAGCAAAATAAACAGTCTTTCCAGTTAATGCACTTGTCAATGCATAGTAAATGTTTCACTTTCCAACCTCGGTCTTGTATTAAAGGGGTTATGTTGTTGTGTCAAACATATTTTGTTGATGCATTTATTTGAAATTTTCTAACTTTGTACAGATTATATAAAGATTATGTTCTTTATGTTTAGTGGCGCATTATATTACATGGACAGTACTTCAAGGCAAATTAGTTCAATGGTAGATAGGGTATATAATTTGCATGGTTTATGAAAAATGTAATTTATAAATAATTTGTGTTTACTAGATATTTAAATATCTGTGTATAATCCCCTGTATGTATAATTTCTTTTGTGAATAAGTTTGACAGTAAAAAGTAATATTAAACTCACAAAAAAATCAATAAATGTCATAGTTAAAATAGAAATTCCAGCTTTGCATGTAATTTATTCTATAATTACATATACTAACCAAAAAAGCAAATTCAAGAATTTCCTAAAATTCTTATCCTAAATTATGTGAGGAATTCTTTAAAAATTCAGGAAAATTTATTTTCTGTAATTAAATCATCTATAAAATATTTAGACTAAGTGTCACATGCAACTCGTTGATAAATTCTGCAACTATTAATGAGCCAATTTAATTGATTGGGAGCAAAATATTCTTCATTATCTAGCAGATGAATGAAACTGAAACTGAAATATAAACAATTAACTGCTTAAATATTCCATTAATTGTATTTTATGTTTTATTTAACGTATGGATTCTTAGCTCCTATGAATTAAATGTTTTATGGAAAAATAGTTTTTTATGCTTGAATTTACAATGTGTCCACTTCTTTTTAAGACTGTTTCAATCATGCTAACACTATTATAACATCTGCATGAGGTAATATAAACACCCAGATTTTTTGCCATTTCAAAGCAACATTTTTCAAATCAAGTTATTGTTCTTTTTTATATTATAAAATGTATGCATTCCAGGATGATTCCTTTGTATGGAAAATTTATTATTGTATGCTTATAAGGACAGTTTTACTCAAAGCATCACTACATTTATGCCCCAATTCCCCCAAGTCAAATGTACCTTATAGAATGATATTTCTATTACCTTGTTTGTAATGTTTTGTCTTTGCAGTTAAATAGCTATTGATTTTTTTCGGTTCTGTATTTCTATAACTTCAACACATATTGTCATGAGAAGAGAGTAATTTCTGGTAGTTCTTTTCCACCCTGTATTTGTGAATTCCATTGCATAACAAGTTCTTTCTAAAGTGTACTTCAAATCAGTTCAAGAAACCACATGGTAAATACATATTAAGTACAAAATTAAGTTAATTCAATGAGAACTCCTTTAAAAACACAACAGTGATGTGAGATCTGAAAAAACAATAGTGAGTAAATTTAAACTGGGTTTAATATTTAAATAAAATTTTGGCATTATATATATATATATGTATATATAAATATATATATGTGTGTGTATGTATATGTGTGTATATATATATATATTTAAATTATACATAATTACAGTAGTTTTTCCTTTCTTCCCCTTTACTCTCTCCATCTCCTTCTGAGAAGAAGCTTGTTGTGAGATTGCTTCCTACAACTCTTAAGCTAAATCTACAAGACTCACTTCTTAAGGATTACTGGAACAAGAAGATGATTGTACAGGCCAACATGAAACTCATGAACCATCAGCTATAAACAAACAAAGGACTAAGGGCAACTGAGGAGTACTGAGAGCAGAATTTCATTTTTTTCCACTGTTAAATTTTTGTTAACATAGCAACAACTCTCATAGATTTTATTGGTCTCCCTAATCTCATGCTGAAGAGGAGATTCTCTTTTTTCATCCTTAATCTTTAACACTACCTATTTCTCTGCAAGACTGTGCACATTAGTTCTTACTTCAAATGAGACATAAAATTTTGTGTTAGTTCTCTAAGTTTCCTGGCATGTATACATTGACATATATATAATTTTAAAAATAGACAGAATGTAAAGCCAGGCTTAATTCATATTTCTTGCAAAATAGTTGAAACAAAGGCAAAGGTAGACAAAGGATCAGGAACTATTGGGAGAGTGGCTCTATTTAGAAGCTTGATTGTATGTTTTCTTTATTTTGTGCTTTCTTCAGTGGCTGTTTACTCATTCTTCAACCCACTGAATTTCTAATGTCTTGGATCACTGAGATCTCTGCACTTAATATTAAAGCTTTCTCATATGAATTTTGTTTTTAGAGACTCACTGTCTATAATAACATTATATTTTAGTTGGGTTCTGTGTCATGCTCAAACTTCCTTCACAAAAGAGCTAAATAAGAACAGTACCATTTTGAAAATGATTTCAATTCTACAACTTACAACTCAGTTGCAGAACAACAAAACAACTAAAAGACTAAGGAACAATTAAATTTCTCTCCTTGGATAGAAACAGAAAACAAAACTACTGGCAGGCTAGAATGAGGGTAAGAACTTCTCACATACACAAATCAGGTAATAAGTTCTCAGTCTTTCATTATGAATATCATATATCCATGTCTGAAACATTTTATCATTACTGCTCTAACTATTAAGAACTGTGAAAGAGTTGAGAGTTTCACCTGTTTATAAACAAGTAAAAATGGGGTACAGAGTTAAACAACGAATTTTCACCTGAAGAACTTCGGATGGCTGAGAAGCATTTTAAAAAATGCTCAACTTCATTAGTCATTAGGGAAATGCAAATCAAAACAACCCTGAGATTTCACCTTACACCAGTCAGAATGGCTAAGATTAAAAATTCAGGAGACAGCAGGTGTTGGAAAGGATGTGGAGGAAGAGGAACACTCCTTCACTGCTGGTGGGGTTGCAAATTGGTACAACCACTCTGGAATCAGTCTGGTGGTTCCTCCGAAAACTGGGCACCTCACTTCCAGAAGATCCTGCTATACCACTCCTGGGCATATACCCAGAGGATTCCCCAGAATGTAATAAGGATACATGCTCCACTATGGTCATAGCAGCCCTATTTATAATTGCCAGATGCTGGAAAGAACTCAGGAATCCCTCAACAGAAGAGTGGATGCAAAAAAAATGTGGTATATATAAACAATGGAGAACTATTCAGCTATTAGAAACAATGAATTCATGAAATTCTCAGGCAAATGGATGGAGCTGGGGAACATCATACTAAGTGAGGTAACCCAGTCTCAAAAGATCAATCATGGTATGCACTCACTAATAAGTGGCTATTAACCTAGAAAACTGGAATACCCAAAACATAATTCACACATCAAATGAGGTACAAGAAGAACGGAGGAGTGGCCCCTTGTTCTGGAAAGACTCAGTGAAGCAGTATAAGGCAAAACCAGAACAGCGAAGTG